>NC_057343.1:213720000-214020000 GCF_016509475.1 Prionailurus bengalensis
TTTAACTTTCTTTTTCTCATTGTTTCCACCCTTCCTTATAATATGAAGAATAATGATGCTGGCTAACATTTAGTTTTCAGGTGAGAACGTGAATGAATGGGTATCAATCAGAATAAAATGGTTGCTATGTACTGGTGACACAAAGTTTTCATTTGAATTAAGGACAAGAATGCATTCCTCAAGATCTACTTCCTACTCTTCCCCTGGGTCTGACTTGGAGACTGACTATTATAGACTGAATGTTTGTGTCTCCCCAACAATTCATATGTGGCAATCCTAACCACCAATATGATGGTATTAGGAAGTGAGACCTTTGGGTGGTGATTATGTCTTGAGAGTGGAGGCCTCGTGAGTGGAATTGTTGTCCTCATAGAAAGGATTGCAAAGAACTCTCTCACCCCTTCCGCCATGACACAGCATGCAGACAGCCATCTATGAACCAGGAAATGGCTCTTACCAGACATCACATCTGCTGGTGCCTTGATCTTGGATTTCCCAGCCTCCGGAACTGTGAGAAGTTAATTTCTATGTTTATATGCCACCCAGTCCATGGCATTTTATGGGGGCAATATGAGCAAATTAGACAATACCCTTATAAAATAAACTGTAGAGAGCTCTCTTACCCCTTCCACCATGTGAGAATAAAGCATGAAGACAGCCATCTATGAACCAGGAAGCAGCTCTCACTACACATCTAATCTTCTGGTGCCTTGATCTTGGACTTCTCAGCCTCCAACTATGAGAAATAAATTTCTGTTGTTTATAAGCCGCCTACCTACTCTATGGTATTCTGTTATAGCAGCCTGAATGGATTCAGACACTGACTTTCATCAAATGATCCTCTTGCTTTCTCAGTGCCCATTGGATTTTGTCGATGAGAAGCACCAGAAGGTGATCAGTAGGAGCGAGGGGGCTGGGGCACTTGGGTGGCTCAGTCACTTAAGCATCCAGCTTTGGTTCAGGTCATGATCTTACCCTTCATGGGCTCAAGCCCTGCATTGGGCTCTGTGCTGACAGCTCAGAGCCTGGAGCCTGCTTCAGATTCTTGTGTCTTCCTCTCTTTCTACCCCTCTTTCACTCATGCTCTGTCTCCTTCAAAAATAAATAAACATTTTTAAAAATTTTAAAAAAGAAGAAGCAAAGGGAGTGAAACGAATATATTTATTTCTCAGTTGCTTTCTTTTAGGGTCTTCATGGCCTGGCTGCATCCCTTGATTGAATGTCATAGCCCTCATTAGGCTGTCCTTCCTAAGCAGCTCTCTGAATCCAGTGGTTAGAGAAATGCTCCCTCCAAATACCCCTTCAGGAGTAAAGGTGGTATTATTAGTACGAAGTAGTGCACTATCTCCTGACCTTTCCCTATATCATGCTCATATCTTTGGAAATAGTCCTTTCATTAAAGTTTCTTCAAAATTACCCAGTTTGTGAATTCCAGCTGTTCTTGCCAGGATCCCAGTAATACATGAAGCTTGGAGTTAAGCTGACTTAAGTTAAGCCAGGTTTATTTTATTTTATTTTTTTGAAATGAACATAACCTCAATATTTTATTGTCTTCATAATGTAACAAATATGAAGCTTAGAACTGTATCACTTGGCCCGTTCTCTTCTTATCTCCTTCCAGCTCAAAATGCTTGCATCTCTTAATAGCCAGCATTCTCTTAGATCTGTAGTTGGGCTCAACACATTCAAGCCTCAGCATAATCTTCTTTGTAGTTTTAGCCTTTTTCTGGAAAGTAGGCTTAGTTTGCCCTCCCTAGCCACTCTGCTTCCTGTCATAACGCCTCTTTCCCTCGGCATAAAGAAAATCTTTGCCTTTCTCGTACTGTGTCACTTTGGTGCTTGCCACACTTCTTGCAGAAAGTCCAGTGGGTTTTAGCAACATTCACCATGGCTGCGAGAAGGCTATCTGCACGGAAAGAAAGAGCAAGTTAAGCTAGGTTTTAAACAGTAGTTACCACAGTGCCCTCTTGGGGTAGGAGGGTGGGTTCAATGCCTGGTGTCTGACACCCAGGGCTTAGAGACACTGGTCTAGAGACACAGCTCAGGCATTGATTCTTTACTTTTTAACTCATAGTTTTCTGCTTAATTTTGTCAGAGAAGAACCAATTGAGTTCTTCTAGAAACTAAAGCTCAAGTTTGATGCACACAAGAAATCATAGGCTCCTTGCCTCCTAGGAATTTGAATTTGAATAGCTTTTTGGAAGTTCTGGACCTCCTCTCCAAAGCACACGCTTTCCTCTAAAGTGAGTTGTAAATTTGTAAATGTGTGTAATTTGTCTTTGGTGTTTCTCCCTTTTCATTTCTTTGTGGGGTACCTCTGACATTCCCTGAAGGTACTCAGGAACCTCACATTCTTCTACGCACTTTTCTCCATGAAAACCAGCTTCCAGGAAAGGTTCTGAATTCATTTTCACTAAATAAATGATTGTTTGACTTTGATATGTTATCTCACTCAGCACAATCTTTTGTCTAAAGCAGGATTTTTCTCAACCTCGGCACTATTGACATTTTGAGCCAAAATAAATCTTTGTTGGGGAGGGGGCTGTTCTATGCATTGTAGGATGCTTAGCTGTATCCCTGGCAGCAACACACAAGATGCCAGTAACATCCTTCTCCTGGTTATGACAACCAAAAGTGTCTCCAGACATTGCCAAATGTCTTGTGGGGGCAAAATCACACCTAACTGAGAACACTGGTCTGAAAGGATGAACTTCCACCTGTGCATGTCTTTGGACATGATCAAATCTAAAGGAAAATTGTGTATTAAGGTAATAATCTGGAAATGCTTTTGAAAATGTAGACTTTGAGTGCTAATTGGTAAAGGACCACCTGTTCTAAGCTATTCTGGTTTTCTAACTGAATGACACCACCAGCTCATTTTTATTTCAAACAAATCTGCACACACACACACACACACACACACACACACACACACAATCTGCACATATCCATGTTTTCCCTTAATGTTTATTACCTAGTGATGCAATTATGACGACTTGCGATTATGAATGAAAACATATTTTCTGTTTTGTATAGGAATATATGGGTGATTAACATATATGTCTTTGAAATATCCTCCGTATTAAGGTTCTCCAGAGAAACAGAACTAATAGGATGTGTGTGTGTGTGTGTGTGTGTGTGTGTGTGTGTGTGTGGAGAGAGAGAGAGAGAGAGAGAGAGAGAGAGAGAGAGATTGATTTGTTATCAGAATATCAGGAATTGGCTTACGTAATTATGGAGGTTAAGTCCCAACATCTGCAGTCAGCAAGCTGGAAATCTAGGAAAGTAGTGGTGTAAGTTCTAGTCTGAAAGCCAGAAGGAGATCTTCTGACCCAAGAGGAGCTGATATTTCAGTTGGAGTCTGAAGGCAGGAAAAGACTGATGTTCTAGCTCAAATAAATCAGGCAAGAGGAGTTCCCTCTAACTCAACCTTTTTGTTCTGTTCAGGCCTTCAATTGATTAGATGAGGCCCACACACATTAGGGAGAGTAATCTGCTTTACTCAGTCTACTCATTGAAATGTTTTTCTTACTTAGAAACGTGCTCACAGACACAACCCCCGAAATGTTTTACTGATGTCTGGGCACCACATGGCCTAGCAAGTTGGCACACAAAATTAACTATTACACCTTCCCATTGAATTTTTGGATAATCCTAATTCATCTTCTCAAGAACTGCCTTAGCAGGGTTGATACTGGGATTTCAATCTGAGCCACTGAGCTAGTTTTAGAACCTATATAGTTGGCTCAGTTCTTCTCAGCTTGCAGGGTCAATTAAAGTGGAGCCCTCTGGTGGTATAACCTTTCTGGAACCACATAGACCATGGTGGAACATTTATGCTTTCCCCTAGCCATAGTGACTCCCTATGTCTGGCAACTTTTTCTGAAAGAGCCAGATAGTATATATTGTAGGTTTGCAGGCCAATACAGTATTTATTGCAACTACTCAACTCTGTCACTGTAGTGCAGAAGCAGCTATAGACACTATGTAAACAAATGGACTAGTAGTGTTCCAATATTTTATTTACAAAAAAAACAGGTGGCTGGTCTGTGGACTATAGTTTACTGACTCCTGGCCTAGAGCATTGTTCTCATCTGTATGGGTTACTGGCACTTCTGTATTTCAATGTACAAAAAAAGGAAAAAAGATAATGAAATTTCTCAAGCTAAATTTTGTAACGTCCAGACCCAGAAGTGGCATATAATCACTTCTATTCATGTCCCATTGGTCCAATCTTAGCTACAAAGCTTCTAGGGAGGCTGGGGAATTCACTCTCTACCTGGATAGTCACGTACCTGGCTTAATTTCTGTTAGGAAGAACAGATTTTAGTGGGAAACTAGCAGCCACAGCCACATGAGATGAACCACTTAGGAGGCAATTCTGCAAATTACATAATAAGTCTCTCCCTATTGCAAGTTTTATTTAATTAGGAAATTCTTTTTTCTTCATTTGAAATAATTCTCATAAAATATTTTCTGAGGATGTTATATATAACTAAATAGTTATACACAATTTAGACCTTATACACATTAAGAAATATTCACTAAGTGCTTGCTTTGTTCTTTAAAAAAAAAAAAAATTAGGGGCATCTGGGTAGCTCGGTTGAGTGTCTGACTTTGGCTCAGGTAGTGATCTCATGGTCCATGAGTTCAAGTCCTACATTAGGCTCTGTGCTGACAGCTTGGAGCCTGGAGCCTGCTTCAGAATCTGTGTCTCCCTCTCTCTGACCCCCCCGCCCCCCATCAAAAATAAACATTAAAAAACATCATCTTTTAAAAAATGTTTTAAAGTTTATTTTTGAGAGAGAGGGTGTGCGTGTGTGCAAAAGTGGGGGAGGGGCAGAGAGAGAGAGAGGGAAACACAGAATCCCAAGCAGGCTTCAGGCTCTGAGCTGTCAATACAGAGCCCAATGCAGGGCTTGAACCCACGAACCATGAGATCATGACCTGAGCTGAAGTAGGACACTTAACCAACTGAGCCACCCAGGGGCCCTGCTTTGTTCTAAGCTATTCTGTGATTTGTACCTTTGGGAAGTTCACAATATGCTTAAAGAAATAAAATATCTCGGGGCGCCTGGGTGGCGCAGTCGGTTAAGCGTCTGACTTCAGCCAGGTCACGATCTCGCGGTCCGTGAGTTCGAGCCCCGCGTCAGGCTCTGGGCTGATGGCGCAGAGCCTGGAGCCTGTTTCCGATTCTGTGTCTCCCTCTCTCTCTGCCCCTCCCCCGTTCATGCTCTGTCTCTCTCTGTCCCAAAAATAAATAAACGTTGAAAAAAAAAATTAAAAAAAAAAAAAGAAATAAAATATCTCAACATAGAGGCTATCAATAAATATTCAATTATGGAATCAGGTAATGCATTCTACAGGAATTTGGAGAAAGAGGAAGAGATAATTCATATTTCATATCTAGGATATGGCTTTCTATTCACATCAAGTGATACTGTTGCCTTGTTTTACATGGAAACAGTTGGGAACTAAATTTTAAAGACTTGTCCTCAATTGCTTTTTGAGCCACATATTTTAGTGTTATCAGCACTTATTTTCAAGGGACAGAAGCCCATTTAAGATAGTTTAAGCAAAAAGAAAATGCATGGCCAGATTCAGGGTATTTGAAAATGCCAGGCCACTGTCTCTATCTCTGTTTTCCTTCATCTCCTCTCTCTTTTTAGGGGAGCTTTTTACATGTGGCAGGAAGAATGGCCACTGACTATTCCAAGTCTGTGTCATCTTTAAACATGTATAGCTCAAGATTCCAGACAAAGAGGAGGCATCTTTCCCAGTGGCTTCAGCAGAAAAGTCCCCAAACCAGTCACTTTGGCTAGGGAGAAGACAAAGTGATACTGGCCAGCCTTAGATCATGAACTTCTGGGGCTGAGAAAGACTCGTTCAGCCCCATCTGAGTGATGTGGGATAGAGACAGGTAGTTTTCCAAAAGAGAGTTGGGAAAAAATAGTTCAGTAAATTTGTCTTGTTTTTGGCCACACGTAAAATACAGTTACCTTCTTATTTTATAAAATTACACACTCCTCAATGAATTTAAAAATAATGTATTGACGGTATGTTATTAAACCTTGAGTGATAGGTAGATAGATGAAAGATAATAGATTTGAGCCTGAATGATAGGTTCAGTATAACTCTAGGTGCTGGGACTGCAAAAATGAGTGAGAACTGGGTCCCTAGCCTCATGAAACTCATGACTAATGAATGGGGTCAGTTAAACATGTAAACAAACATTACAAAACAGTATGATAACCATCAACAGATAATGATCTTGCACAAAGGAATAAAATCTCCTTGGTCTTTTATGGTATTGTTTCTTGCCTTTGTTGGCTTTTGTGGGGAACATAAAATTGTAAAACACAAACACACCAGATTTAGAGTCAGTAGACTTTGGGTAACCTTTAGCTGTGTGTCTTTAAGCAAGGATATGGCCACTTTGGTTCTCAGTTGTCATGAGTGTAAAGTGAGAGGTTTGAACTAGATGATTGTCTAGATTCATCTAGGTTGCAAAATTCTAAATATTTTAATGTATGAGATTGTAGTAATCAGTGATTACTGTAGTAATCAGTAATTCATTGGAATTGTTAGTCCGGGTGTGTATAAACTAAGAAGCCACTAGATGTCGCTCTCTCATCGATTTTGTGCTATTCAGATCTTATTTAAATGCCAGGATATCTGAGAGCTGAAAATCAGCTTAAAAAAATCATTTTTGTTCAATCATGTCAGTTAATTAAAAACAAAAACAGACTATTTGGAATAGATAGATAAAATGACTTAGTCAATTTCTTGACTTCTAGTCCAGGGGACTTTCCTCTCTTTAAACTGAACAATGCTTGGAAATGATGTTTTACATCAATTACCAACTTTGATAATGGTTTTTTGTTTCTTTTTCTTCCTGAACTATTAATAAGAGCAATTTGGGGGCTAGATTATACAAATTTATATGACTTAAAATTATACCAATAACACTGGAGATTACTCAGAGATTACTACTTTGTCTTGTTTGAAAATAATTCACAGGAGAATGTAAGAAATTGGGTAGCTGTGAATGAAAATGGAAATCAAAATTCACAACCACCTGGCTTATCTGAAGTTTAGACTTTAGAAACCTGAGGTTTTCCTTTCTTAACATGGCCCTGAATAGAAAGTAAGTTGAAAAGGGCTTTCTTTGAAAAGTGAAATCGCTCTAAGGTCTCTGCATCAAACCCATTAACATTAATTTCTATATCATCCTTTGAACCTTATCTGACATGCAATTCTTAATGAACATGATTCATAATGAACCATAATCTAATTCTTGGTTTAGATGAATCTGCAGGATTTGAAACAGAAACGGAACTATAAGAGGCAGGCCTATTAAAATAAGAAGCCACAGCAGACAGCCTGATTATAATAAGGGGGAAAAAATGCTAGACTAAAAAAAAAATCAAAACTATATTATACATCTTTGTAAAATGACAAGATCTTTGTGATGACAACCTTGTGGCTTCAAGAAAAGGTTAAATTAGGGGCAACTGGGTGGCTCAGTCGGTTAAGCATCTGACAGGCTCAGGTCATGATCTCACTGCTCATGAGTTTGAGCCCCACATTGGGCTCTGTGCTGACAGCTCAAAGCCTGGAGCCTGCTTCAGATTCTGTCTCCCTCTCTCTGCCCCTCCCCTGCTTGTGTTCTCTCTCTCTCTGTGTCTCAAATATATATATATGTAAAAATAAGACATTAAACATTTTTTAAAAAGTTAAAAAAATAAAAAAGAAAAGGTTAAATTACATTGCTATCCTTTGTGACATATAAGCTTTTTTTTTTTTAAAGTTGAAGTATAGTTGACACCTGTTATATTAATTTCAGGTATACAAACAGTGATTGGAAGACTCGATAGGTTATGCTATGCTCACCATAAGTGAAGCTGCCATCTGTCACCATACAATACTATTACAATACCACTGATTGTATTCCCCATGCTGTGCCTTTTATTTCCATGACTTATTCATTCCATAACTGGAAACCTGTGTCCCCCACTCTCCTTCACCCATTTTGCCCATTCCCCCATCCTCCTCCCCTCTGGCAACCATCAGTTTGTTCTCTGTATTATGGGTCTGTTTCTACTTTGTTTTGTCTTTTAAATTCTATATATAAGTGAAACCATATTGGTTTGTCTTTCTCTCCAGACTTATTTCACTTAGCATAACACCCTCCGGGTTCATCCATGTTGTTATAAATGACAAGATCTTATTTTTTATGGATGAGTAATATTCCAGTGTGTGTGTGTGTGTGTGTGTGTGTGTGTGTGTGTGTATCACATCTTCTTTGTCTATTCAACAATGGACACTTATGTTGCTTCCATATCTTAGCTGTTGTAAATAATGTTGCAATGAACATAGGGTGTATATATTTTTTCAAATTAGTGTTTTAGTGTTTTTTTTTTTGTGGGGGTGGTAATACCTAGTAGTGAAATTACTAGATCTTATGATATTTCTATTTTTAATTTTTTGAAGAATGTCCATAGTGTTTTCCACAGTGGCTGCACCAGTTTACATTCCCACCAACAGTACATGAAGGTTCTCTTTTCTCTACACCCAGGCCAACATTGTTATGTCTTGGTTTTTTGTTTTTTTTTTTTTTTTTTTTTTTTTGATTACTAGCCATTCTAACAGTTTAAGGTGATATCTCATTGTGATTTTGATTTGTATTTCCCTGATGATGAGTGATGTCGAGTGTCTTTTCATGTGTCTGTTGACCATCTAAATGTCTTCTTTGGAAAAATGTCTATTTAAGTCCTTTGCCCATTTTTAATTGTGTTATTTGGTTTTGTGTGTGTGTGTGTGTGTGTGTGTGTGTGTGTGTGTTGAGTTGTATAAGTTCTTTATATGCTTTGGATATTAACCTCTTATTAGATGTATCATTTGCAAATATCTTCTCCATTTCAATAGGTTATCTTTTCCTCTTGTTGACTGTTTCCTTTGCCTTTTATTTTGATGTAGTTCCAATAGTTTATTTTTGCTTTTGTTTGTCTTGCCTGAGGAAACATATCTAGAAAAGCGGTGCTATGGCCAATGCCAAAGTTATGGCCTACGTTTTCTTCTAGGAGTTTTGTGGTTTCAGGTTTCACATTTAGGTCTCTAATCCATTTTGAATGATTTTTGTGTTTGGTGTCCAAAGGAAGAAGTTTTACTTACATGGGAAAGTCATTTATGTAATGCCTATAAATGTGAAATCACAATAAATCCTTTTCTCAGGATGGGGGTGGAAATGGATCATGCATATAAATAGTGAGTCTGTTAATACTGGCTTCATTTCCTGAGTAAACTGGGAATAATACTACTACATAGGGGGCTGTGGGATGTTTGAAGGAGTGTAGAAAGTGGAAAATGGTATGTAATTGTAAGCTATCAAGATGATGACAATAAGGAGAAGTGAATGCATATACGCTCCCAAGAAAAGCTAAGAAAATTGAGGAGCACAAAATTTAAAAGACAGAAGAAACAGAAAAGAAGGCCATGGGTTAACTTCTCTGTCAGTGCTGAAGTAGCAGGACCGATCTACTTTCCAAAAGATAGAAAGCGATCATAGAGATTCTGCCTGGGATAGGAGAATGGTGACACTCTCCTATCACCATTCTATCCTATCCTGGGATAGGAGAATGGTGACACGCTCTTGTATCCTCATTTTTTTTCCTGTTCAATTCCATCATGAAAGAACACCACATCAGGACCTGCATTTAGACCATTTTGTTTTATTTTGTATCTGTCTTAGGTTGGACAAGTGGGGTGTTCTGCTGTTTTCCCTACTTTATGTGGTCAGGCTTCAATATTTTCCTTCCTCTTTTTAATCCTCTTGATGAACTTATACTTAAAAAATGAAAGTTGCTTGTTGTAGGAAGATTCCAGCTGGTTTCAATGAGGAAGCAAGACAAGTTGGCCATCACTTATGTCCAGATCTCTCATGCATGTGCTGATTGAGTTTTTATATTTCCTCAAGTCACCCTGTATTGTGCAAAGGTGTTATGATGTCAGAATACAATAAATAACCAGAAAATGTGCTCTATTTCAATGTGGCAATTTCATATTCTCTTGTCTAATACTGGAAAAAAATGCATTTCTTGCATATTTTGATTACATTATAGTGCTGCCAGTCATATTATTGTGTTAAGGTGGTATCAGCATTCCCATTATAAACTTTGTCAGGCTTTTGTCCCTTGGCTGTAAAATTCTGCCTGAAGTCTGACAATTGCTCTCAATCCCAGAACCATTTAGGAAAGAAGAAAACAAGTTATCTTAAATTGAGTAAAAAGTTAAAGAATGTCAATAACACCAAAACCCTCCAATTGTTCAAATCTAGATGCTATTTTTCATCAACTCCAAACCATAAAGCACAATTTTTTTTAACATTTTTTTAACGTTTATTTATTTTTGAAACAGAGAGAGACAGAGCTTGAATGGGGGAGGGTCAGAGAGAGAGGGAGACACAGAATCCGAAACAGGCTCTGAGCTGTCAGCACAGAGCCCAAGGCGGGGCTCGAACTCATGGACCGCAAGATCATGACCTGAGCCAAAGTAGGACGCTTAACCGACTGAGCCACCCAGGCACCCCAGGCACAATTTTTGAATTCAGTACATCTCTTCTCTGTATGACTTTGAGTATACTTTAGAAGTTCATTTTTAGATCAGAGAAGGACATTTTATCTCTACAAATAAACCAAGTCAACATCTGGGTGAGAAAATAATTCTATTTTTAAAAACATCCTTGTTTTTTGGGGGGCGCCTGGGTGGCTCAGACGGTAGGCCTCCGACTTTGGCTCAGTTCATTATCTTGTGGTTCATGAGTTCGAGCCCCGCATCAGGCTCTGTGCTGATGGCTCGGAGCCTGGAGCCTGCTTTGGATTCTGTGTCTCCCTCTCTCTCTGTTCCTCCCCCACTCACACTCTGTCTCTCTCTCAAAAATAAATAAACATTGAAAAAAATTTTTTTTTAAATCTTTGTTTTTAACAAAGTTTTGTAAAGTTTACACAGTGGAAGGGCAGACAACATAAGGGCCCCGGGAGCAACCATTTGTGTGTGTTCTCATGCTTTCTTCAACCTTTGAGATGAACCCACAGAAATCCTGTTTCAGTTGCCTTTTCTTTCAAGTTACTTGTGGATTTTTCCCTTTTTAAAGTTTTAGTTCAAATTCTACTTTTTACTTTAATAGCAAGGGACTTCTGGGGGTAGAAGTGAACAGAACAGAGATGCACATCAAATTCACTTTATAAAAACGTCTCATTATAGCTTATCAGTAAGTGAGCCAGGATGTTGTGGAAGTAAAATGCTTTTTCAGTTGAACTGTCTTTCTGGAAAACTTTAATTTTTAGCTGCCAATTTGTCTGTACTTCTCAGTTTTTAATCCACTGGCTCAATGATAACTTGGGTGACCCTGAGGCTTTTGTTGAACTTACTTTCAGAGATTAGGGATCTAGTTGGGCACACTCCCCTGCTGGGTATATTTTCTGCTCTTGCTGACTTCAAAGGAGACTGAGCACAGAGAGAGATAATAAGCATAGTGGAGACATCTGAGCCAAATTTGTGTCCAGAATATCGTGCCCAGGGTTCTTGGGATGAACTAGGCTATGTATGACTTTTAATCACCTTCAAAGCTGTGAATAATAATAGTTGGTTTCAGTAAGTTAAACTTAAATTGAAAGCCAATCCGTTGATAAAATAGCAGATGTATTATGTGACCCTACACTAAATATGCTTCCTGAAAAAATGACTTCATTCAATAGTCTACAAGCAGGGTAAGGAATATGGGATGGGAAAGGGGATGAGAAGCCATCACCACCTTGCTGGGTGAGTTTCACTAAGTTGCTACAGTTCTCTGAAAGTCAGTTTCTTTCTACATTAAAAAAAAAAAAACCAAGCTATCATAATAATAGTTGTTTTTTATAGTTTTGCAGGGATTGGTTTTTTTTTTCTGGAAAGGGCCTGATAGCAACTATTATCAGCTTTACAAACCACATGGTCTCTGTCTCAAAAGCAGCCATTGGCACTATGTAAATGAATAGGTATAGCTGTGCTCTGATCCAACTTTATTTACAAAAATTGGTGGCCTGCAGGCCATAGTTTGCTGACTCCTGGTTTAATGCATGCTTGTATACTTCTGTGCCAGGAAGGTATTAACTACTTTACTTATAGTAGTACACCTAATGAGGTAGATACTATTATTGTCATCAGTTTTTGGATGAAGAAGCCAAAGCTCAGAGAGGTGAATTCACTTCCCCAAGGACACAGTGCTAGTAAATAGCAGAGCTAAATTTTGGCATCAAGTCCACGTGCCTCGTCCTCACTCTTTTCTTTAGAGAGACTTGCCTTCTTACCTGAGAGATCTTCCACAAGGGAACTGCTGAGCCCCAGCAGTGTAGATTAGGGAATATGATCCAAATCTTAATAACTCCAACTGATGAGTGCCGCAAAATAGCATCAGATTAATTTGCCTCAGAACATATTTTCCAGATGATTCTTGGAATTTTGCTCAGTAATGTGGGTCAAAATAATTTTTTTTCTGATATGCAACTATTCTTGTTTCACCCACATTTTAGCTTCAAGGGGAAGGATTCTCCTTCTCTATGCATGTATTTAATAATTTTTCCACTTGTTTTTCTCCCTTGAAAGCAAGAGAAGAACTATTAAGATGTACTATCTACTTAGTTCTGCATTTCTCTTTTTAAGTGGGAAAAACTCAAAGCATATTTTCTTTTATCCTGTAAGAGAAAAAAAAAATGGAAACAATGAGAAAGCCTTGGCAAGTACCATAGAGATGAATTGTAACTCAACATGAATGTCATTCCCATCCTCTTCTGTGATTTCACAACCATTGAAAGACTTGCATTTTTAACTGTATGGCATTTGTAATGTGGAAAAGTATATGCATTTTTACAATAAGGTTGTTGGATTGTTACTCAGGCAGAACAGCTCATTTGGCAAGGCTTAGAGGTATATTGAGAATCCAACTTGGTTTATCTCCATCAGGCAGGGGAGAGCTCCCCCAACATCTCATGTTTTCCAACTGGCTCTGCCTGGCTCTCAGGGCAGGCGGGGACTGAATAAGAAAACAGTAGAGTATTGACTGGAGAGTTCCCACATTTTCAGTGTGATAGAAGGAATCAGCTGTCAAATGTTTCTATAGATTGGCTGTGATCTGTGATGCCCTTCACAACTCTCCTTTTAGATTTCCCAGGAGATCTTATCAGAGGGCCTCTGAAAGGGAACATAGGCTTAAAGAAAGGTCTGTAATGTATCAAAGATTCCCAATGAACCTGACCTAAGCAGGGTCAACTTCTTCTTTTCAAAGGTTACCTCTTAACCAATCAGGGCTGGAAGGGCACAAACAGACCCTAAGGTCTGGACTTCTAAGACAAAGTACACATACATACCCATGCATGTATGTGTCCTTGCTGGGATGCCTGGGGCATCCTTTATGATGGAGCCATTCTGGCTGCCGAAGTCTCATGAGCTTGCCCTGGTGTTTGGATTGATTAGAATTATGAATGTTTTGTGGACAGTAAGCCTCTTTGGAAATTCTTTGAAGGTCTTCTTGATGAATTCTGTTGAAGGTCTGATTCAACCAAACCAGTATTTATAGTTTATTTTCTGGGAGTAGAGATGCAAGGTGCATAGTTGCCACTCACATCATCATCAGGCACTAATTAGGGACCCATTTGGGGACAACACTGTATAGCAGTGCCATCACCTCTCTTTCCAGAGTCTCTCACTGCCAGGAATTTCCACATTTTGAGGTCCTGATGATGAACCCTCATTTTTATGTCTCACTGAAGCCTGGCTTTTCCAGGCTTGCTACATATCTCTGTATCTTACTCATTTCTTGTTGCTTGTGTTGGCATAAAGTGCATTGTTTTTAGAAAAATTAATCTTCCATTTTTTTAATTGTAATTAGATCTGAAGGGGGAAAAACTAGATAAAATTTCTCATTGCTTTTTTTGTCCAACAAAGGAATACCAACTGAATCAGATACTAGGTTGAATTATGGTTCTCTAGGAGAAGCAATTAGTGTGTATAACGTTAAGGTGCATTGTTTCATTAGAGACAACATTAAACTTTTGAAGACTAATGTTTCAAGGAGGACTTCTTACAAATGAAGTAGAAAGTACATATTAATAATAACAGGATATAGAACACATGTAAACCACTTCATCTCTTTATAGAGATACCAGGACAAAGATGTAATATTTGAATTCTTAAATTGTCTGGAGTGTTCAATTAATTATCTATGTATTGATGTAGAATTGACCTTCTAGGAAGTTATAGGGCTGATTTTTATTATTATTCATAGAGAGGGATAATTACACACTTTTTTTTTCATTTCTGGTAAAACTTATTTTGCTGAAACAAGTTAAAGATGCATTAAGATTAATACCACTTCCTCCCTAGTAAAAATATTTTTCTGTTTATAATAATAATGTATATTCACCCTATAACATTTGGAAATAGATAATATCATATGAAATTATATAAAAATATTCATAATCCTATTTCCCATAATAACCACTGTTACCACTTTTGGTGTATTTTCTAACAGTCCTTATACATGCATATGTATACCAGTATGCATATATCAGTGGGGTGCAGTAAGAATATTAACGGAAATTTAACTGGATTATGTCCTCATCTGCATAGTTCCAGCCTCCAACTACAGCCTTCTAGCTCCACTTTACGCCAATTACTTTTGGGAGTCTCTGGGGGTGTCCCATATGAACTCATCAATAGTTTCTCATGTGCTGTTTTATTTCTCTCATTGTCTTCTGCCCTTGCTTCCTGCTCACTGTGGAATCCTCAAAATCTAGAAGAATGGCTGACACAGAGATCTATTCAATAAACTTTTACGGAGGTGTTCAATACATGAAAGGCCTCCTTGGAGGATATGCTCTAACAGTGTCCCGACTGCTGGCACTCTTTCTGAGTAAGTGCTGTCTGTTAAGTGTTGTCTTCTCATGCTCTTCCTAATTTTTTCACTGTACTGAAGGGATGCTTCACACAGAGGTGTGGAGAAGGCTCTGTTTCCTAGCTCTCCGCTGCACTTTGTCACCTAAAACATCAATGCCTCACTGAGCAGGTCCCCACGTCTCATGGAGTCCCTTTGAAAACATTTCCTTTGGGTTCTACCTGCCGTCCCCTCTTCACTGGACTCAGAAATGGGGTTGGGGGTGATATCTGAAACAGATGCCATCATGTCTCATCCAGTTTGGTGTCCTACTTCTCTTCTCTCCCAACATTTTGATTCCAGAGAAATTCGGTTATAAGAGAGAAAAGAAATTACACAGTTGGTACTCAGCAAATCTGTTCAGAAGGCTTGAACAGTTGGCAAATCACCTCAATGCCTTAGGGATGTGTTTTGCCTGAGAAATGCCTGAGGAAGTGGGAGAGGACAATACTATCTTAATTTCCACCTTGACTATCACTCTGTGATAGTGGTACTAAGTAATGTATTAGATTTGTACTTGCCTCTCTGCATTTTTTTAACCTCAAATAGATCATCTACCTTCTTCATTTTTTTCCTTCTAGAATCAATGCCTGTCTTCCATCCCACAATTTCATTCTCTCTGTACACATATGTATGCACATACATACCTTGGACGGATCACCTCCATTCTTAATAGACTGATAGGATAAGATATGGCTTCTCTCTTTCTCTCTTTTTTCCAGGCAATCATTCTAAGAAGCTCACAATATTAGTGAGCTGACTTCCCTCAGCTCTTTCCTGAAAATGTCTTGTCAATGGATCTTTTTTAGGTTTTGATGAAATTTTCATATATTGAGTTTATTTATTTATTTAATTCAATTTTTTGAATTATATAATCAGATTCATTTTTCTTATGATCCATTAATTCATTCACTGATGCTAGACTCATTTCTTGATATGCAGGGAAAACGTAGCTTGTGCAAGACAAGGAATCAAGTCCATTTTAATATTCAAGATCAAATACTAAAGGGAAAGAAGTGATGAAATTTTCAGTTTTAGTAACACAATGATTGTTTTTATTCCTAACACTTTTGTGTGTGGGGATTTTTTGAATTCATAAATTGAATCATAAAGATTATGGCTTTTGGGACTGGCAGCTCCAAGGGTGCCTGAGAGCTTGGGGATACCTTTTACCTTTAGCAAAGCTTCTCTGAAAGGCCCTGAGCCAGGAGGGTATTTTGCAGTTGCAGATTGAAAAACAAAAGTAGGGACAATATCCAGAAAAGAAGGTAATCTGGGACTCCTCAGAGTGATTTTGAAAACTATCCCAAGTCTTATTTTTATTCTTTCCCTACATGAACTCAGTTCCTGGCTTGTATCAGATGCTTTCCTGCCTGTCTCCTCTCATGTCATTCCTGACTTGGCACCAAGGCCATGGGAAAGTTACCACAGCCCTTTCAATCCCTTTCTTGAAGCCACCTGTGATCTTTAAGGCCAGCCTTGAGTTCCTTTTCTTAGTTGCCGACTCTGACTATTCCAGCTTCCTTCACCTGATCACCTCCAGATTTTGTAATCTGTCTTACACTATTTATCAGTTAGCTAATATTTGGTATTGGTCCAAGTTATTGACTTGGAGTCAAGACATTTATGCTTTAGCCCAAGTTCATTTACTAGGTAGATGTCCTTAAGTCATATCACCTTTCTGACTTTTCTGGATCTTAGTTTTCTCATTAAAAAAACCAGAGGGGTAGGTAGATCATCTCTAAGATGCCTTTAGTTCAATTCTATTACTTCTGTTGTTCAAATAGATTTTAATTGCACATAGAACCATGTCAGACCCTTCTATGCTTAGCTGGCTACTGTATGCAAAGGTGAACTCAGTAAATGAATTATAAGTAGATTTCAAACCCCTGGAAAGTGCAACTATTTTAATTTTTATTCTAATATAAATAGGGGAACTAATATCAAACATTTATTGTTGTGTTTTGGATGTGGTCTACAATTAGCCCCAAGGTTTCCTTTACTTCCTGTATCTGATAGGATTGTAAAATGAGAATTGGTGGTCAGAAGATGACTCTGAAACCCTATACAATTTTAAGTATGTCTTCCTGCATGGCAAAAGTTATCCGCTGGGGCAGCTTTGTCTGTCTAGAGATACATAGCAATGACTAGATATTTTTTATTCTCAAAGTTGAAGAAGGGCTGCTGGCATTTAGTGGGAAGAGGCAAGAGATGCCAACACACATTCTACAATGTACAGGACAGCCTCTTACAACAAAGAATTCTTTGGTCCCATATGTCATTAGTGCCAAGGTTGAGAAACTCTGCTATATGGCATACCTATTAGGGACAGAGATTATATCTTATTCATATTTGCATATTTGTTCCCTAGAGATCAACATTCACATCCCTCCCAAGACTTACCTAATTCTGTCCGTCTGATTTTAATATTGGGTACATTTGTGAAACTACAATTGTTTCAAAGTTGACCATTTATGTGGACCTCTCATTTGGTAATTTTTAAATTATTAAAGTATAAAATTAACTAGAACAATCACCATTCTAACAAATAAGATGTGGCATCAAACCTTTAACACAATAATTCTCCAAATATTGAGCCTACATAATGCTATTCACAAATAATATCTTCTTTTTATAGTGAACTCACTGAAATCAACATTTCTCCCTGGAGTCAGTTTATGGCACCTAAATTGCATGACTACGAAGCACATTGCAAGATCTGAAGGTCAAAAAGTAATGATATCCAGTTTTTCTGTAACTGAATTAGTGAAGACAGAAAGAGAGACATTTGGTGCTATACCTCAAATGTTAATATTTTCATCCTTCCAACTTTATCTTTGGGTGTAGCATTTTTTAAAACTATTTGCAAATTTATGTAGGTTGCATTATTTGCCAATTGAAGGTGCAAACATTTCGAAGATGCTAGTTCCCAGACTGATTGATCCATTCAACCAATTATGTATAAAGTGACCACATGTACAAGGTCTTCTATGGTAGATAAAGATGCAAGAATGAGGAATCTTTTCTCTAGCCAGTGTACGGTCAATCAGGACAGGTAAGACATATCTCTATATATGTATAATATAAAAAACAAAAAGTTTATAAGACAGATGCAAATAAAGATCTAGTTCATAGGAGGGGATATTGTTTCCCACTAGTGGGAGTTTTTTTTCGGGGGGGGGCAGGATAAGTCAGGAAGTTTGGAATCAGGAAATATGGACAATCTGTACAGAGAAAGTGCTCAGTAGTCTTTGCAGTTCCTGGCCAATAACAAAAGCACCATTTGTGGGAATACAAACTGGTGTAGCTACTCTGGAAAACAGTATGGAGGTTCCTTAAAAAATTAAAAATAGAACTACCCTATGACCCAGCAATTGCACTACTAGCTGTTTATCCAAAGGATACAAAAATGCTCATTTGAAAGGGCACGTGCACCCTGATGTTTAGCAGTGCTATCAACAATAGCCAAATTATGGAAAGAGCCCAAATGTCTATTGGCTGATGAATGGATAAAGAAGATGTGGTATATCTATATAATGGAATATTGCTCAGTGATCAAAAAGAATGAAATCTTGCCATTTGCAAAAAAGTGGATGGAACTTGAGTGTATTATGTGAAGTGAAATAAGTCAGGGAAAGACAAATATATGACTTCACTCATACGTGGAATTTAAGAAACACAACTGATGAACATAGGGGAAGGGAAGGAAAAATAAGATAAAAACAGAGAGAGAGGCAAACCATAAGAGACTCTTGAATACAGAGAATAAATTGAGAGTTGCTGAGAAGTGGGTGGGGGGTAGGCTAAAAGGGTAATAGGCATTCATTATAGGGGGCACTTGTTGGGATGAGCACTGGGTGTTGTATGTAAGTGATGAATCACTGGGTTCTACTTTTGAAACCAATAGTACACTGTATGTTAATTAACTTGAATTTAAATAAGTAAATAGATAAATAGCACCGTTTATTTGTGTGTGGAACTCCTTAGAGCCTTTAATATTGTAAGTGAACCTCAAGAGAAGATTATGCAGGACATCTCAAACTTATTAGTACACGTGTCACTTTATTTGTCAGGATTAGAATTCCTTAAGACACATTCCAGAAAATGTCATTCTACTCTGAAAGAACTGAGTGAATGTAGAAGAAGGCAGGCCTTTGGCTATCTTACAGCACATTTGGGGAAGGGGAAAGGAAGTAACAATTCTCATGTGACAGGAATTGTGCTGCATTTTGTACATTACCGATCCCGTGGGCCACTATAAAGTCTCAGCCCAAGGGAAGGGTTGATCTAGAGACCAGAGTTGAGCAGAGAAAGGCCTCAAGACTTTTGGGTGCTATGTAGGATTATACATATTTGTTTCATGTCTTCATTGTAAACCAGAAATCTGGTTTAGTTTTCTATTAACATGCAGACTGCTACATCACTTCCCCTGTTCCTTACCTGCCACTGAACAGGAACAGTATATAAAGAGAAGGTTCTAGCCCCCCACTCCACCCCATTTTTCCATTTCCAGATCAGGGATTTAATCTTAGGGATTATACTTTGTTTTTCTTTCTTTTTTTTTTAGTGTTTATTTCTGAGACAGAGAGACAGAGCATGACTGGGGGAGGGGCAGAGAGAGAGGGAGACACAGAATCAGTAGTAGGCTCCAGGCTCTGAGCTGTCAGCACAGAGTCTGATGTGGGGCTTGAACTCACAATCCGTGAGATCATGACTTGAGCTGAAGTCAGTTGCTCAACTGACTGAGCCACCCAGGCGCCCCTACTTTGTTTTTCTTTTAAAAATAAAATACTGTCGCACTTTTGAAAGAGGTACACAGTGCTTCTTTAATTGTAAGTAATTGTTTCATATGTTTGGCAATAAAGGCCACTTGGAATTGAGGGGTCTCTAGGTCAAAATGTGGATCTCATTCTGATAACATCAAAGCCTCCCCTGTCCTCTCCAGAAGGCAGAGCAGACATGTCAGCTTGATCCAACATGTACTTTTCTTGCAACAAATGGGTTATTTATTGTTGTTGCACACACTGACAAGCAATGAGACAAGGCAGGGACTAGGGAAGCATCTTGCCAAATGACTGCCTCCTCTAGACATCTGTATGGGAACATTATAAAATCATAGAATGCCAGAGTTGGAAGGACCTTGTGGCCCAAATAAAAGAAACCAGCTCCCCTAGAAAATAAAGGAGGATACTGAGGTTTCTCAGAAAGCTTGTGACCTGTCTTAATTAGGCCATAAAGGCAGATTTTGGATTCACTATCTCACTCCTAGGTCTGCATTCGTTTTCCTGCACCGTAAATTAAAATCTATAATTTGGATTTTATTATACTACAGTCACTATTCACACTTGGGTTTTAAATTCTTAGTTTGTTCAAGTGTAAATTGGGATTCCCTGCTATGCTTTCCTTAGACACAAGATTTTGCAGGCTTCTAACTAGAAACACTAGATGGTTCTGGCAAAGTTGGGTTTGAATGGAATGGAACACAAACAGATTTGCAACAGTATTCAGTTTTGTTGAAAACCCACAGAGTTTGAAAAATACTATACAAAACTGCCAGGTAGGAATGTGTTCAGGGTTTTAGTGAATGCAATATTGAGAACGTTTTTGGGGAATTTGGACCAAACTGTTCATTGCTTGACTTGCTCGGCCCTTCTCAAGAGTACTAGGGAAGTTTGGTAGAAAACATTGGAAATCGGTTTAGTCTATTAATAGCCCACCTGGTGAGATGGAAAGCATCCTAGTGACTAGAAGAAAACCTTTCTGTCTTGGAATTAGTCCAAATATAAGAGCACAACAAGGGTGGAGACAGTGCGTAGACAATGCTTTAAACAAGAGAATTCCAGCTCTTTTAGGAAGTCCTCCTAGATAAGTCAGGGTAATAACCAGCCAAAACAATCTTGAGCTCATGCTTTTATTCTCAATATATTCAATAAACAATTAGCAAATATTACTAAGCCTCTTCTGTGTGCCAGGCGCTGGGGACACCATGCCTTTTAGAGGAGCTCTTTCCCCTTAGCAGGTTGTGTTCTATTATGGAATTTCCAGAGGATCTTTGGAAATTGTCCTTGACCTGCAGTTCAAGGATACTACAGCAGGTGTCCAGGTACATCTTTGAGTTGTTGTGGAAGGAAAATTGAATGTAATCCATAACTGAAGTTCAAATATCAATACATCTGTCTGATGCATGGGGATAGGAGATAAAGTGGCAGTTAGAGATCATGGATCCCCTGAGAGAAAATGATTGTGAGTAAAGAAATTGGGCTTGTTGTTTCAGATAGAACATGGTCATGGTCTATATACTGGAGAGTGTGCAGTGGTTCCAGTGTTGGTATGAGACTATACTTGACCCAATCAATTCTCCCTCACCTTCCATGGGTGCTTATTTCATTCTATCGTGTATTATGCTATTTACGTGTCTCTTTTTCTATCTAGACCATAAAGCAGGTCTATCTAGACTTAAAAGCAGGATATATATATTTAAAATAGTAACTTTTGTTTTTTTCTCTTACTTTAAGAGAAATGCATGTGTATTAACAGACACTTAGAAAATAAATATAAGTAAAATGATGAAACAACTAGTGTGGTAGTGCATAACCTTCTAATATATATAGAAAGAGATCTAAATATATGTATATATACATATTCACATGCTCATACATACATGAAACAATCACATAAATGGATAATAAAGTTGACTATAGGTATACTACCCTATCTACCTAAAAATAACCCTATATCTTTGTGTCATTAAATATCTCCAACACCATAATTTTTAAGTAACTTCATAACAATCCATGTTATAGATATACATGATTTATTTAATCAATTTCTTGCAATTGGAAACTATTCATAATTGGACATTATTCCCTTATTTCAAAAAGTGCAATAAATATCATTTTGCTAATTTTTCTACATATCAAAGATTTCTCCTTAGAACAGATTTTTAGAATAGAATTCATTGGATGAAATGCACAATTAGATGAAATCTGACAGATATCTGCCGTTGTGTAACAACCATTATAACCATGATCTAGAACTTTTGTATCACTTCAAAAAGTTTCCTTTTGCCATTTGCAGTTCATCCCTTCTCCCCATTCCTTCATTAACTACTGACTTATTTTATTTATTTATTTTGGTCTGACTTCTGTTACTTAGCATAATGCTTTAGAGATTCATACATGCTGTGTGTTTATTGGTAGTCCTTTTCTTTTTTTTTGTTGAGCAATATTCTATGAGTGCATCCCAAAATATTTATTCCATTTACCATTTGGTGAATATTTGTTTTTTTAATCTCCCAGTTTTCAGCTATAATGAGTAAAGCTGCTCTGAATATATGAGCACACATCTTCATGAAAGCATATATCTTCATGAAGACATATAAATATTTAGAATCTTAGTTGCTGGGTCACATGTATGCTTAACTTTGCAAGAAATCCAAATTTATGAGCATTTCAGTTGTCCTACATTCTTGCCAATCTTTGGGTATTGTCAGTCTTTTTGATTTTAGAAGTTCTAGGGTCCTAGAGTATGAGTGGTATATTCAATTATGGTTTTAATTGCATTTCCCTGATGACTAATGAGGTTGAGCAGTTTTTGCCATTCATATATGTACTTTGGTAAAATATCTGCAAAATCTTTGTTCCTTTTATTGTTGTCATTTTCTTCTTAATGAATTGTAACCAGTTTAAAAATATAATTTGGGTAAGAGTGTTCATTAGATACAGGTTCTGCAAATATCTGCTCCAATAATTGTTTGTGGCTTCCCTTTTCATTTTCTTAACAGAAGGGCCTTTCTTTGGAAGGACAAATGTTTTCAATTTTAATGAAATCCAATTTTTTCTATTTTTAAATATTTTATGCTTTTTGTAACCAATTTTAAAAACTTTGCTTAACAAAAGGTCACTAAGATATTCTCTTATGATTTCTTCCAGAAATTTTATAGTAGCTTTTATTAAAACTATGTTTGGTTCCATAATCCATTTCAAGTTAATTTTTGTATATTGGAGAATGTAAAGAGTTTTCTTTTTTGCATATGGATATTCAGTTATTTCAGCATCATTTGTTAAAAAGATTTCCTTTCCTTCACTGAATTGCCTTGGAACATTTGTTGAAAATCAATTGACTATATATATGAAGGTCTCTTTGTGAAATTTTAATTCTGTTACTTTGATCAGTATGTTTAACTTTATGCCAATACCATTCTCTCTTGTTTACTGTAGCATTATAGTAAGTCCTCAGATTAACTTTATCCTTTTTTTCCAAAATTATTTTGGCTACTTTAGTTCTTTTGTATTTCTATATAAATTTGTGGATCAGTTTGTCAGTTTCTAAAAGGTATCTTCTTGGATTTTTTTATGGGAATTTTATTGAATCTATAAATTAACTTAGAGAGAATTGCCATCTTAACAATATTGAGTATTCTGATCCATGGCCATAGTATATCTCTCAATTTATTTATGTCTTTTAAATTTTTTCAGCAATGTTTTATAGTTTTCTGTGTATAGATGATGCATATATTTTGTTGTTTATACCTAAGAATTTTATGGTTTGATGTTATTATAAATGATAATTTTAAGAATTTCCATTTACAGGGCGTCTGGGTGACTCAGTTGGTGATGCATCTGACTCTTGGTTTCGGCTCAGGTCATGATCTCATGGTTTTGTAGATTCGAGCCCCATGTTGGGCTCCTTCATTCTGGAGGGTGCAGATCCTGCTTGGGATTCTCTGTCTCCTTCTCTCTCTGTCCCTTCCCTGCTTGCACTGTCTCTGTCTCTCTCAAAATAAATAAATAAACTTTAAAAAATTCCACTTACAATTGTTGCTGGTTGATAGAACACAATTGATTTTTAAAATATTGATCTCATAGGAGTGCCTGAGTGGCTCAGTCCTTTGAGCATCCAACTCTTGATTTAGGCTTGGGTCATGATAGCACGATTTGTGAGATCGAGCCCATGGTTTTTGGGATTCTCTCTCTCCCTCTCTCTGTCCCTCCCCCGCTCACACACATGTGCTCCCTCTCTCTAAAAATAAATAAAAATAAAACTTAAAAAAATATTGACCTCATAAACTGCAAACTTGCTAAATTCACATATTAGTTCTAGTTTCTTTTAGGTAGATTCCTTAGGATTTTCTTTAGTCATACTTTATTCAAATAAAGACAGTTTTATGTTTTCTTTCCAATCTGTATGCCTTTTATTTCTTTTTCTCCTTGAGGGAGAATAGGGCAGATACTTAAGCCATCTGGAATGGCTTGAGTGACAGGAGAGACAAGTGACCTTGGGATCAAGGGATGGGGCCAGGATAAGTATTACCTACCTCTGGCCATTATTTGCATGCTTTGAATATTCTGCTGGTGCCAAGGGAAAAAAATATGTGGGCCTTATGGCTTGTTCAGCTGTGGGGTAAAAGGGTAAACAAGAGAGGTAAGGCTTAGAAATTGTTAAAGATTCAACATCAAAACTGGAATCATTCTATTATAGTTTGATTTGCTAAAATAATTTTTAAAAATTGGAACATCAGCAACAGGAACTTCAAAGTTGGTGGTTTAGGAACAAGATGACTCCATTGGTTTGTGGTTTTAATTTCATCTAGATGGCCTTTAGGAACTTTAAGGAATTTAATAACATGGACAATAAGAAAATCATATTACCAGCAGTATGCTGTCAACTGTAAGCTCCACCCGACCACCTAAAGACCCTTTCCCTACTTCTTCATCTTTTTATCTGGCTTTATTTTATTTTATTTTATTTTATTTATTATTATTATTGTCTTATTTTAGAGAGAGAGCACACGAGGGGGGAGAGGGGCAGAGGGAAAGAGAGAGAAAATTTTAAGCAGGGTCCATGCTCAGCACAGAGCCTGATGCAGAACTCGATCCCACGACCCTGGTATCATGACCTGAGCTGAAATCAAGAGTCAGATGCTCAACAGACTGAGCCACCCAGGCTCCCTTCATCTGGCTTTATTTTAAAAGGTGGGTGTAATCCCAGACAATTATTCTTTTGGCCATCAATTTTCATCTTTTTATCTGGCCAACCCCATCACTAATTGCTCAGTTGGGGAATCCAATAATTTTTTTTTTCATTGTTTCATGCAGACTAGAAATACTAGTATCAGAGATGATTTTACCTATTACTAAATGAGTCTTCAATAACTTGATTTCCTGCTGTTGTTAGTAATAACTTCTCTCCTTTCCTTTCTCTCTTAAATTCAGAAAGCTCAGCACTGAGGCCAGCTCTGATCTCTTCACATTTGAAATCAACTCAGTACTTGCATTCTTGAACTTCCTCCAACCAAATTACTAGACGAATGTATTCCTGAGGCAACTGCTCTGGTGATTACACTGATTTTGCCTTTTTTCTGGTGACAGGTGTTAGGACCATGACAACTATGACTCACTGGGAAAAAAGAAATCCTAAATCAAATTCTGCCCAGGACGTAGGCATCCAGGCTGTCTGGTGTTTGCCATGTTTACTAGTGCTGCAGAAAGGAGATCTTGTTTTCCCAGTCATCACTTAAGGACACCCTCACCAGGCTGTCTGTCTGGCCTGCCTGGAGAATGCTGGAGATCTGATTTAATTCTTTCTGATTGCTAAGGGTAAAAGAGACCATGTCCCCCCGCCCCCAACCCCAACCCTGAGTGCAGTTAGCTTGCAGAGCGGCACCACTGGACTTGCATTCAAGGGTAGAATTTCTGTCATTAGTAGAGAGGTTAGCAGTTTCTGACCGGAGAGTGAGTAACACTAAAACTGTAAATACCTCAAATTTCTCTACCCTCCACAGATAAGATGTTTGGGAACAATGTGTCCTCAAGAACTTAGAATCTCACTAGGGGTATAAGATGGGTAAATGACTCATCTCAAATGGATCTCTTAGTGTGAATTAAGAATCCTTATAGGAAAAGTAAAAACTATGGAATATAAAGTGATTGCTAATAAATAATAATAAAATAATATTTCACTACTATGTGGCAGATATCATAGTAGTATTATCACATACTGCAAAATAATTACTTTAATAATAATAATAATAATAATAATAATAATATCATCTAACATTTCTTGAACACCTACCATATGCCAGGCAGTACTAAGTGTTTTTATAGACTACTTCGTCATTATTCAAAGTAGGTGCTATTACCATCTCTATTTTTAGATAAGGAAACTGAGGCTCAGATGTATGAAGCAACTTGACCACGATTCCACTAATGATGAGTGGCATATCTGGGATTCTGAAAGTCAAAGTTATATTTCCCCCTCTTCTGTGTGATTACTCTGTAGACAAATGCCTACAGGATTTGAAATGGGATGGTGATCAGAGAAAACTTCAGAGAAGAGGTCAAATGGGATGGCTTTGAAGAATTAGTTGGAATTGGGACAATGGAAATAGTTAGGAGAGAGGGGACCTAGCATTGCAGGTAGAAGACATAATGGATAAAGGCTCCGTGAGCATTGTTTTGTCTTTATTCTGTGAGCTCATCTCCCCAATGTCCCCTGCCTGTTCATACATCTTGGACAGGTATATGAACTACCGTATTGGGTTCTGACACGGTTGTTTTGTTAAGACCACTCTATCATGACTAGGTAATGGGATCCGTTTTAAAGGGGGATGGATTTCTGAGTACCTCATTTATGGAAGAGAACATTCTTCTGATGGAATGTTGATTCTCCCAGTTTTGGGGAGGGAACATCAGCTTCTTTCAAGTCTACATATTTATGAGTCTGGACTTTGAGATGGGTTCAAGGGCCTTACTGAGCGGTAAGGAAAGATTCTTACTTCTATCTTGAGGCAGAGGGTTCACAGTAAGCGGTCTTCCCATAGAAGATATTTTGGAAGACATAGCTGAAGATATTCTAGAAGACAGATTATCTTGCTTCATTTACTCTACTTCTTGTAATGTGAGGACTTCAGCAAAGTTTTATTTAAATGCTTAAAATTGATCTTGGCAATGTTATGCCATTTGAGCCAAAACCAGTAAGGCCCCCTGAAGTCAGGGTGATGAGGGTAGCAGTAATCCATTCTCTCTCCCCAACAGTATCTATATTATTACTAATCCCAACAATATCTGTATCAACATACATTTTGAAAATACTGGCACTTGTATATATGAGCTATTTTTTATGTATTTTACAGAAAGTGTAGTTTGTGCTTATGGATTTTCTGATATTTTTGCAGTAACTCTGAAGCTTCCCTCCCAGGTAAAGACACACACACAAACACATACCTATCTGCCTCCTAGCCTTAGTGACAGAGTTGTCTTATATATTTTACCCAATGCCTCATAGGAAATGGAGGGCTGAGGTTGCAGTAGGAAGGCCATCACAGCAATGACATTCTTTTACAACGTGCAGAGGCAGTGGCCACCTCCCTGCTTTCTACAAGTACATATCCCTGCTTTCTCTTCAGTACATATTGGAGAAAGACCAAACTTCTTACCCAGGGATTTGAAAACTTCCCGGACAGAGCCTAAACGTCCATTTCTAGATATTTTTTATTAGAATTTCCTTTACCAAATGCTTTCTTTTTCTGCCAACACTCATTTTTTTCTCATTTCTACTTCTTGCTTTATATAAAATACCCTCCTCATGAAAATACCTGCCAGTCCCTCAAAGCCAGGTTCACCTCTTCCCTGAAGCCTTACCTGACTTGGTCCTCAGCCTGTCTCTTACTTCCTGGTACCATTCATCTTGTTACTTAACTATACTCTTATTTTTCACTTACTTAGATTTACTTCGATTCAGTTCAGTTCATACTTGTTAGCACTTTCAGAGTACCACACAGGAGGCCAGTTTCCAGGATTATAAACAGAGTGAAAATTCTGTCTCTGCTACTAAGAAACTAAGTAGTTTCCTCTTATACATTTTAGATCCCCAACTTTACTGCGAGCATTTTATTTTTATATACCCTATTGCATCAAGCAGGTAGAAATAGTTTAAAAATACATTTGAATCGAGATAATAGGAAGTCACTGATGAGATCTCTCAGGGGTTATGTATTGAAAGTCTTAAATCTTAAAAATGATTGAATTCTGTGGCTGTAGATTTCCCTTTGACCATGGCGAGGGGGCTGATTAGAAGATAGTCAGGTATTGGCTCAACACTGAACCTGTTTAGGGAATCCACCCTAAGCTCAGGTGGAGGGTAGAAAGGCAAGCGATCTTTCCTTAGGGGTTCAAACAGGGAGAGACTGATCAAAGAACACCGCAGAGCTAGACTATGAAGGGTCTGGGTGCCTAGCACCAGTTCACTGTGTTGTTTGTAATGTATGAATGCTGACAGAATCAGAAATGACTGGATTTGGGGTTTAAAGAAATGGATACCTCAATTTCTTCTTGGCTGCGTCATCTATATGTCCACTTTGGACTGCCTCTCTTCCACATCCTCTGTTGGGCAGAAGCATGGCACACCAGACTCTCCCAGCAATTCCCCGTAGGCTGGCAGAAGAGACTGCCCATGAGAAATGCCCAATAAAATATGTCACTTGACTTTAAGTTTTCCAATCGAGTGACCCCAGTAGGATCAAGCGACTTTTCTCTCAAAGCACAGATGGCAATGGAGGAAGCAAGAAAAGCAGAGGGCCCTTGGTACACACGCATTTCATTTATATCTTATCTTTGAGCAGTAAATCCCACCCACGCTCCAGTGTTCCACTTGTAGGAATACTCACACATACCCACTGAGAGGACCTGCCTTACCTTCCAAACTCATGTGTGACAGCTGCAGAGGAATCAGGGGGGAAGAAGTGAATATTTCCATATCTCATTAGTGAAATAGTTAAAACTGGAGCAAAGCCATTCCGAATCAATAGCCCTTCTTGGCCGTCTGCCTTAGGGAAATTGCTTCAACTCCTTGAATTTCAGTTTCCTCACCTCACTTCTAAAATGTGGATAATAGTAACTATGCCACTAGAAGTTTTACTCAGGTGTTCAGTGTCATCTTGTTTGGTTTTAATGTTATAGAAAGATGGGAAGTTCAAAAGGTAATGTTCCTGTTCTCTGGCACATTCCACATGTCCTGTATTCAGGAGTTTTGTGCTCCCTGGTTCCTAAAGGAATTACGTTTCTTTGTATATTAAGCATTCCCCTCTGCCAAGGCCATCACCACCCAGAGCTTTGTTTGGAAATCAGACATAGCTGTGGACAGGAAAGAGGAAATTAAGTGGCGGCTGATTTTTAGTTATCTCAGGTGGGTTAAGCAAAATTTGATTTGAATGAAAAAATTAAAAGCATGTGATAGTATTGGTACATCAGTGTTATGGAAGAAGTTCATATCGGAGTTAATGTAAGGGCTGAAATCAGCATATGTGAAAGTACCTAGCCCAGTGCCTGACTCAAAGCCTGGTCTCAAAAAGCGCTTATTTCTCTTTTCTGCCTGTTTATTTGTACTTTGTTATTCAGGAAATGCCTGTCAGTTGAGCCATTAGAAATCCAAATATCTACCCTCTATTTAGACCAGCTATCAACAAACTGGATCACTTGTACCCCTAGTGTGCACAGAAACTCCTTGAGGGGTAGAGTGGGTTGAGAGAGATTTAGGGAATATGTTTCTAGATCCTCAAGCTCTACATTTACTTTTTCCTATAATTGATCAGCCTGAATTAGACGTCATTCTAGGTCTCTTTCCCCATTTTCCTTTCATAATCACCTTTCTACCACTTGACAGAAGAGAGGCATACCTCCCACCATTTCTGAATCTTACTGAGTCGGAATACTGTGTTGCCTGGGGAGAGGCTCTCAAATAAAGCAAAAAACAGAAATGGGAAAAATACGTGTTGGCAGAAAAGGAGAGCATTTGGTAAAGGAAGGTGCAATGAAAAAAATCTAGAAAGAGAAATGTAGGCTCAATTTGTGAGGTTTTCAAATACTTGGCTGAAGGATTTCTCCCATATGCACTGAAGAGTCTTTGTGGAAAGCAAGGAAGTTGCCAATGCCTCTGCATCTTGTAAAAGACTATCATTGCTCTGATGGCCTTCCTATTGCAACGGAGCCCTACATTTCCCATAAGATATTTTGTAAAATATGTAATATATATTTTGTAACAAATATGTATGTTATATGATGTGTAGTATATATTGTGTTTATATATTATTACAAGATATATGTTTAGTAAAATTTTACTTTTTTATTCAATAATTATCAAATTTTGTAATATATTTATGTTGTTTGGAACAGTTTTGTGCTACTAATAATCTTAATGTGTAATTCAATCTAGAAGAAATTATAAACATAAGAGTATTATGGAAATAGGAAATTAAAAATATAAATACATATCTGAATAACATGTATACTTTTGTCGTAGAGAACTATGATAGGGTGATCAACAAAGCATGGAGATGTATTTCTTTTTTTTTTTCTTTCTTTTTTAAATATTTATTTACTCTGAGAGAGAGAGGGAGGGAGGAGTGGGGGAGGGGGAGAGAGAGAGAGAGAGAGAGAGAGATAGGGAGACACAGAATCCAAAGCAGGCTCCAGGCTCTGAGCTGTGAGCACAGAGCCTGAAGTGGGGCTCGAACCCCTGGACCGCTAGGTCATGACCTGAGGGGAAGTCAAACGCATAACAGACTGAGCCACCCAGGCGCCCGGAGATATATTTCTTTGAACAAATTCTATGAGGGCATTCTCTTTAGTGACTAAAAAGTAACAGTGTGAAATATATGTTAAAAGCAGTGTTCATTTACCTACTTCCAAGTGGATGGATATCAAATCATTGTAGTATTTAGATTTCATTGGACAGATGTATAAAGAGAGTTTTGTTTTTATATGTTACTATTTACAATACACTGGAAATATCACCCTTTGCAATGATTTAAATTTATGATGAGAAATTTTAAAGGACAGAAGTTAAAAATGTGTGAATGGGTACTTAACTTTCAAACTTTGGAAGTAAATAATCCAAAAAATTTGAAGACTACTATTACAGGTAGCGTGCAAAATGCAGTTTGGTTACGGCTGGTGCTCTCCTTACAGTGGGTAGCCAGGAGTAGGTGGGGAGAAGTGGGGAGAAATGGGGAGCAGTGAAGCAGGGGAAATTGTACTACCATATGTAGTACAGTGGACGTACCATAGAGGGGCGCTGGAGGACTGGAAGACAGAGAGGCGTCGGCTGGGATGGGCGGGACACGAGTGGCTCTTGGAAAAAGCGCGGGGCAAACAAAATGGCGGCCGTTCGACTGAAAGGGGCGGCTCCGCAGAGATTTGGCCAGGTTAGTGACAGCGAATTGGTTTGGAGCAACAGCTGCTGTCAGGACAGGCTTCCAGCGAGATGGGACATGAAGGGGTTCCAGCCATGCCCCGTGGGTGAGTTGGAGTCAGTGCTAGTGGAAAGGCGTCTTTTTTTTTTTTTTTTTCTTCACTTGGGAGATGCGGAAAGGCCCGTTTCTGAACACTCATGGCTCAACTAACGCAGAGCAGTCTGTGTGTCTTACACATAGAAGTGAGAACACCTCAGAATTTCACACACTACTTAGGAAAAGGTGGAAGGTGTTAGTTGGTTGCCATGAATGGGTTTGCCAACCGAAGAAGCCCAGGGACCCTTGGTGATTATGATGACATCCGTGTAAATACGAACTCGCTCTCCAAAGCCAATCGATATTTGGTTAATTCAACTTATTAACTTTGGGAAAGAGTACTCATATCTCAGAGTTTTCTGATCTGCTGGGAAAGTAGGGGCTATTTTCCATGAAAGTAGTGACCTGGGAGAGTTCCTGCAAGGTTTCACAGATTATGGCACTGCAGAGACGGTTTCCTAAGTCTTGATTTCAGGTGTTCAGTTGCAGCTTGTTTATCAGATTTGAAACAAATCTAACTAGTCAAATACAAACATAAAAATATCCCCAAAACAAAAGTACCTGTTTAGATTATCTCTAATTTCACACTATCTAAACCCTGATTTCTATTCCACGTTCTCCCTTTCTTTTAGTAAATGAGTGATCATATGATTTTATTTATATTTTGTAAATACTCCCAAGTTTCCCAGAAGCTACTTTTGCCTGTAGAGGGAAGTCTAACTTTTTAGTCTGGTATCAGAGGCCTCCATAATTTGCCTCAATCTATATTTCTTATTTTATTTCCCGTCATTTTCCCATGTGAAACAGCGGCTCAGTCTGGCTGTTTCACTGCCATCTGAATATTACATGAGAGTACAGTAAGAGCCAGATTAATATACAAACAAAGGATGGTAGAACATCATTTTTGATAAGGCGATAAAGGAAGGTTTCATAAAAGAGATGACATTTGAATTGATCTTTGACATGCTGGATTTTTTTTTTTTAATTTTTTTTTTTTTAACTTTTTTCATTTTTGAGACAGAGAGAGACAGAGCATGAATGGGGGAGGGTCAGAGAGAGAGGGAGACACAGAATCTGAAACAGGCTCCAGGCTCTGAGCTGTCAGCGCAGAGCCCTAGCAGGGCTCGAACTCACGGACCGCGAGATCATGACGTGAGCCGACGTCGGACGCCCAACCGACTGAACCACCCAGGCGCCCCGACATGCTGGATTTTCAAGGCGTGGGCTTAGAGTAAAATACTGAGCTATTGGTGAGGAACTAGGTGTGGCCTAGCTTTCTAGGACGTTTACTCCAACAATAGACACCAGGAGGTCAGATACCATTTGGCCTTTTCTTATTACATACCGCACCACAGTGGTAAAATCGCCTACATTAGATGTATATTTAGGTCTGTTTCCACACATGGAGTTGAACTTTCTGAGATGTGATCCATTACTAGGCAGAATTTGGTATAGGACACTTCTGTTTAGTATCCTATTTGTGTTGGTTTATTATTACTATAATCACAGAACAATTCCATTCTTATATTTCACCTACAGTACTTTAATATAGGTGTTATCCAGGAGTACCCCTGAGCAGGATGGTGATTCAAGTTTTTTTGTCAGCCTGAGATTAAAAAAAAAAAAAAAAAATGACCCTGAACAAGGAACCTGAGAGTACAGATTCTAGATCTGGCACTGCCACTGATGCTAATAAAAACAAGATAATTATTTTTCCCCTCCTTAATTTCTGCACCGGGGAAAATATACGATAATAACTTCCTTGCCTATTTGTAAAAGTGCAGTAAATATATGCAAAAATATTTCCAAGGAATTTAAAAAAATCGCTAAAATGTAAAGGATCAAATTCCAGGCTCTTTGTTTTCTCTGAAGGTATAATTAGGAAATCTGAAAAACAGCCATTTATTTAAATGCATTAGGTGCTATAGGTAAAGACCATGAGAGCTGGGACTTTGTTTCTCTTATATTTCCAGTGCCTAAATAGTGTCCGTCACATAGTAGGTATTCATTGTATGTTTCTAGAATGAAGGAATGAACAAGTGACTGGAGGCATTCAGGGGCCTCCTTCTAGCTGGCTGACCTGGCCGCCAAAGCTCTGTGTCCAGGTGTCTGGCTGAGTGGAGTCTATGAACTGTGTTTTTGCTTAAGGATATCCTGCTTCCACCTGCTTTTCTCCCTCACTGTTTTATAATGGTAATAGATAACATTGCTTGGAGACCAAATCTGTGCTAAAAGCCGTGAGGTGCTTTACATAAACGATCGGTAATCCTCATAATCCTGAAAAGATGTGCATCCTTATTTTAAACATCAGAAACTCATGCTCAGAGAAACTAAGTAATATACTAAAAATCATAGCTCATGCATCAATTTGGATAGGCTAGGTTATGCTGTAGTGGTAAACAACCTACACATCTCAGTGACTTAAAATAAACAAAGGTTTATTTTTTGTTTCTGTCACATGTTCACAGTGAGTCAGCAGGAGGGCCCTGCTCAATGTAGTGGGGTCATTGATGCAGCAGAGCCGCAACCATCACAACTCTTGCTATACCACAGGAAAAGGCATCTCTGCAGAGTGTCATACCAGCCATAAAAGCTTGGCCTAGAAGTGACATACATCCCTTCTTCTCACAAAACATTTGCCGGGATTCGTCATATGACTCCACCTAACCATAGGCAAGCTAGGAAGTGTAGTCCTATCATATGCCTGGAAGACAGAGTGAGAAATTTGGGAGGCAGTGCAAATGATTACCAGCTCTAGTAAGTGGAAGGCTTGGTTTCTGAATCCAAAAATTATCTGACTCCAAAGCCAGATTTCACAAAACCACATTGCTTTACTCAGTTTACCTAGAATTCTGGAATTGCGAAATATCTGTATCATTTGACTTTCTGTTGCTTTTCAGTGAGGGTTGTCTTCTTGAAGCAACCTAGGCTGAATCTTCCTGGGCTGAGAATAACTCTTCCTTCTCAGTTGTCATAAGGTGAATCACGACCCCTTTGGCCTTTGGCAGATGAGGGCTTGAAAGGCAGACCCTCTGGGGTAGGCACTGTCCCCAACCATGCTCTCTTCTGCTTGTGTATCTGTAGCGGAAATGTTATTAACATCATGTTTTGCTATTCTAGTTCCACAGCTGCTGGAGTGACTTAGCAGTTGGCTAGGCATACCCTGAACTACAGAAGATGTATGCTGGGCCAGAAGCAGGCCTTCTTCCTGCAGACTTGGAAGGAGCTGATGACAAAGGCCTGCCAACAGTGCTGTGACTGTAAGTTAGGATCATTCACATTTCCATCTTTGTAGGCAGCCTGTGATGTGAATTTGGAGGCTCCCCAGCAAAGAGCCATGAATTAGAAGTCAAGAGCTTTGAAGTCATTCCTGGCTCTATCATCACTAGTTGTGTGACCTTGGGCAAGTAATTTAATCTCTCAGAAGTCTGAGTTTTCTATCTGGAAAAAGAACATCAATTCCAACATCCAGGTTTTTAAGATGAAAACTGCCAATTTGTGCAAAATGTGAATGGCTGACATCTGAACAACACTTAATATTTTACAGAGCTTTTCTTCCGCTACCCTGCTATGCAGACATAATTACTGTGATTTCCTCAGTGAAGAAACTCAGTCTTGTAGGATCAGGTGAATTGCCCAAGGTCTCACAATTAATAAATAGCAGAGGTAGGACTTGAACATGTCTTCTGTCTCCAAATATGATATTCTTTTCCCTGATCTGAGTCATTGACTAGGATGATCCACAGGATGTGAAAAAGAACATATAAGTAAAGAGAATGGGTAACAAAGAGAAAAACAGTAGAAGATTTGGACTCTTGAAGACTAAGTTTGAATCCATTTATTGGTTTATAGTCCTGGAAAAGCCACTTCCTCTCCTCCCCTCCCCTCCCTCTCCTTTCTTTCTTTCTTTCTTTCTTTCTTTCTTTCTTTCTTTCTTTCTTTCTTTCTTTCTTTCTTTCATGTTTGGCAAAAGTAGGTAGGGCTTATAGTTATCTGGTACACACTGGTATAGCCATACTGAATATTAAAATATTGAAATCCTTCTGTACTGTTTGGTGAATAGCTACTCTAACTGGCCCCTCCTTTAAGATCCCCACCTATCTCCTCTTTTAGTAATAAAAACATCAGTGTGGGGCTCAGCAGGAGGCATTAAGGACCCACTTCATTACAGGGCTATGGTTGGTCCCAAGCTATATTCATTGTTAAATATTTTTAATATGATTAATGAGTGGGGACAATAGTCATGCTCTTCCCAACTTCAGTGGGCTGCTCTTGAAGATCAGATAATATAAAACAATGAAGATGACATACCATCTGTAAACCTTAAGGGCAATGTTTTTTAAAATATCATAGCAATGGTCTCTGGAAAGAGAATTCTGTTGTATTGAAAATATCACATAGGTTTTTACCTTGGTGGGATTTGTTGCCTATTAGCCTATTCAAGATTCTGAGACATAAAGGAACTTATTTAAAATTTTTAACTTTGAATTTCCTAATAGTTGAGAATAGAGCTCATTTCCTCCACTATAATACACTTCTCACATCCTCTGCTAATTTTGTGAATCTAGGTTTTTGACCCTGAGCTTATTGTTTTCTCTATATTTACTTATTTTTGTGTGGTATGTCTTTCTATGCACTGGCCCACAAGGTTCCTATCCCAGATGCTGCTTCAGTCCAGAGTCAGAGGCAGTCAATAACCTATGGCAGGTTTATCATAGAACAGAGGTTTCTGGAGTCTAATATCCTAGAAAAATAAGAACAAGGAAAATAGTACATCATCAATGACAGTTGCAGATATTTATTGAGTGCTTTTTTATATGTGGAGGATGCTGCTGAGTGCTGTACATATTCTACTGGTCATGGTATTTGTCTCCATTTCACCCCACATGGTTAGTCTAAGCCATGGGGCAGCAAACTATGGCCCATGGGCCATCCATTCCTAGGCTTGTTTTTGGAAGAGCTAAGAATATTTTAAATATTTTTATAGGGTTGAAAAAAGAAGAATATGCTACTGAGGTTGTATGTGGTCCACAAACCCTAAAATTGTTACTATTTTACCTTTTACAGAAAAGTGCCAATACATGGTAATCCCACTTTGCTTCCTAGTGGTTGGAATAGAGTTAGGCATGTGGTCCATTCAGACCACAAATGGTTATTGAGGCCTAACCACTATTTTGAATGTTGAGGAGACATCAGTAAGCAAAACAGACAAAAATTCCTGCCCTTGTGTATTTTACTTTAGGTTCTAGTTAATGAGCTATAAGTCTATTGTTTGGTAAAGGCTTCTCACATTCTTGTAGGAAATAGTGAAAAAGATATTCATTTCCAGTTTAGATGTTTCCCTCTTTAAATATGATACTTCTAACTTATGATCACAAGGGAAGCCAGTTTGAGAGTCAACAACACATCAAGGGTGACTGAAGAGAAGGTTAAAAAGAAATTAATTACACTGCTGAGTCAATACACCTTGAAATCTGTCATAAGACTTCCCAATATTAAATTTTTCTTTAAGTCCTTTTAAATAAGTTTTCTGTTACTTGAATTAGCAAACAGCATATGTATACACATACATTATCTAATTTAATCCTCATGACAATCCTATGAAATATTTATCATTCTCATTTTACAGAAGAAGAATGTGAAGATCAGAGAAATTAACTAATTGCATAGTCAACACAGTAAGTGGTAGAGCCAAGAGGAAAACTCTGATCTCTGGGTTTTGCAGTTCTCTCTAAAACTCAGTCTCTCCATCTTAAGGAATTTCTAGGCAGTAAGGGTTGTTGGAGGTCAAGACAGGAAGTCAATATGGGGACAGTTTTTATGTCCTGAGCCTGTGTATATAACTGCATTACTGAGTTTCATCCTCTTTCTTAGACCTAGAATAATCTTTCTTTACCCCTATCCCACAATGAGAAGGCAGAATTTTTCCATTTATTGAGAAGTCATTGACCTAAGACAGTTGTATTAATGTATGTAAGGAACCAGGCACTGAAATCTCCCAGCAGGGAGCAAATCTTTCTTTGAATCTATATATAAGATCAATCTGTTTTCTCCATTTTTCCTATCACCATTTAGATTCCTTCTCACCTTGTTTACCTGGCCTGTGCTCAAACCACTCTGACCTTCCAACCCAATTTTCGCACTGTAACTAGAAGATAAAGGCAGTTTTTCAATATGGCTTTCAACAAAGCCTGTTCAGCTTTATCTTTCTTCAAGCATCTTCTGCTTTGTCTGTTTCAGCCACACCAGCCTTTGTCAGCCATCAGCTTCTGCCTGCAATGATCATTCTTTCCTTCTATGCCCAATAACACCTATTTGTCTCTGGCTCAAGTTTTATTTTTTTATGCAAGCCTTTATTGATCTCCCTATTAGATTGACTCCTCTCATTAGCCCTCACTGTGCCATGGCACATGGCACAGTTATAGTGTTCTACTAGTTTGTGTGATTATCTGTTTAACCTGTGTACCATATTTTATGTAGGAGACCAGTGGTCACATTTGTTACCATTGTAAACCCATTGTCTAGTACACAATAGGTGCCCAATAAATAGTTGTGGAATGAATGTATAAATGTAAAGGCATCTTGTATTTGTTCAGTGATCTAAAGCATCAAGTAAATTCTAGAGCTCAGGTTGTATCAGTTTGAAAACCTGCAGGAAATACATGAGATCCTCAAATGGAACAATTGAGGAAAGTTTAATTTAGGAACTGTTTATACAGGTGAAATAGGCTTAAGGGAAAGTAACAAAGGATGATAAAGCATCCTGGGGCTCGCAACAGTGGGGTTGGTACCCCTAAACCTGAATGGGCAAGTGAAGAGAGAAGTTTCATCCCAAAGAGAATAGCTGTGGTTCTAGAAGAGAGCCACAGGGTAGGAATGGTGGATATTGTAGATAAACCCAGCCAATTTGAAGGACCTCTCTAGTGTCCATTGATGTTAGAATTAAAAGAAGAAGGAGAACGTGATTATCATTCTCTTTTCTCCCTTAACCTCCATCTAGTGCCTCCCAGTGGGTAAACCTAACTGAAAGCCAGAGGGTAGGGAACTAAATGATAGTCCTTAAAGGCCACTTCCCAGGGCACAAAGCTGAGTGGAAAATGGATCTGGCAGGACAAATAAAAAATATCCAGCCATTGGTCCTTGGGACAATTCCATATTTTGCTAAGATGACACTAAAGGGTAGCTTGAAAAGTTTTAATTTAATATAACAGAAAGGAATTAATAAAGTTAGAGTTTCATAGGTAATTGAGGCTACAGAAATTTTCTTATTATGGACATTCCATGATAACTGTGAATAAGTGAAAAGTATATGGGATTCTTAGTTAAACATAAGATCAAGTCATTGCTTTGCCACTACAAACTTTGGTAGTTTGGTGTTCTTGTTTGTAGAGTGAGGATTATAGTGCTCATGTCATAGGGTCATTTTAAAAATCCAGTGCCTGGCACATGGTAGGTGCTCATGAAATGGTAACTCCTGTGAGAAAGATATGTAGTTATTACCTGCTAGAGCCTTGCACTATGGTAAAGTCTCTCCCTCAGAACTCTTGTTGTCATTAGGCAAGCAAGACCATCAGGGATGGAGAAATTAGAAACTAAGAAGGCCAGGGAATAATCAAATATCAATTTCAAGGTAAAATCTACAAGAAAGATTCAGGTCACAAGCCCTGCAGCTCTGCCATGTAACTGGACCACTCCTCACCTTTGCCCCTTCCCCACCCCACCTCCCACCCACATCCTAGGATCTTTAAGGAACCTTCCATTTCTAAAGACTAGTGCATTGTAGATCAGGAGGATCATATACATCAGTCAACTACTGAGTCTTTCAGCTGTGTGCAGTTAAACCACAGGCTATTGAAGCCAATAATAGCAGAAGCAGTTTAGAACTCCTTAGTGGGCAGTTCTACCTTAAGACAGTAGTGACATCACACCACTTAGCTCAGATGCATTGTGTGACAGTGACAACTTTTCCCCCACTTAAGTGAACCCCTGTTTGCTTACTTGGTGCCAAATGGCTCACATATAAACACTGAAGGACAGATTAAAGACCACATTGTACTTTACTTTGCCATTTCGTGAAGGGCATTATTTTTCACGTTGATAAAATCTGGAGGGAAGAATAAAGGACAATGGACTTTTATTTTAACCACTAAACATTCACTGTATCCCACAGAATGCCTCGGGCTTTGTTCTACCACTCTTGGTCTTGAGACTTTTGCCATTAGGAAAAGTAAAGGCATCTGGCTCAGAGGTTATCCCTAGGGGGATTGATCAGCGTCCTGGGAACTCATTGGAAAGGAGTAGGGGAATGAAACAGGAGAATTAGAGGGCCTACAGGACAAGTTGAGGTGATAGTTTTTATGCCTGGAGTCCACTGCCTGCAATATGATTCCTGCTCACCAATAGCCCGAGATATTCTGACAGAGAGGGGCAGATGCCACCAGAGCATTAGCGACACACTTAAATAAGCCCTATTTTACCCAAAGCCTTCCCTATTACTGCATCTGTCTGTCCTGTGTTGATCTCTGTCTTCTCCATATTTCTGTTTTCTCTATATTTTCTCCAAACAAAACTAGCAATTCTTCTATCCCCACCTCTGTTTTCCCACTTATATTAATACCTTATGTTGTCTGAGTTCACTCTGGAGTTTGAAGACATATTGGGCAAGGAATTGAGACCTACTTCCAGGTTTAGCTTTGCTGTATATCCTTGATCATGCCCTTTTAAAACTTCCAGTTTTCTCAACTTTCAGGAAATATCTATTTGCTATAGTTAACAGTGCTGAGAAACCAGGAAAATACATGTATGTACAGGGATTTTTTTTTTTTTAATTTAAGGTAGGGGTGCCTGGCTGGCTTAGTCAGTTAAGCATCTGACTTCAGCTCAGGTGATCCCATGGTTCCCGATCCAGAGTCCCGTGTCGGGCTCTGTGCTGACAGCTCAGAGCCTGGAACCTGTTTCAGATTCTGTGTCTCCCTCTCTCTCTTCCCTCCCCTGCTCATGCTCTGTCTCAAAAATAAATGAACGTTAAAAACATTTATGAAAAAAAAATTTAAGGTAAAAATTATTTACATACAGTGAAGTGCATATGTCCTAAGTATACAATTTGGTGAGTTTTAAAAAATGTATATATCTGTGTAACCAGCATTCTAATTGAGATATAGTATATTTCTGTCATCCCAGAAACTTCTTGCATGTCCCTTTTATATCCTCTTCCAATGAATCCCTCTCATCCAGGCTCTAACCACTATTCTGACTTCTGTTACTAGAGATTTGTTTTCCTGCCCTTGAACTTATTAGAAACACTTTGAAAAGTGAAAGTCACTGTACAAAAGCTAGTATTATTACTATTTTGTAGCTAGATGGTGTATTACTTAAAAGAAAAGATCTAATCTTTTACTTAGTACTAAGCAGAGAGCATGATAGATACTGATTCAGTTCGATATTGAATATGTATTAAAGTAAATAAAGTATAAATGACGTTGACCTGGATTCCAGGAAAGCTGAATTCTAATCTGCTTTGCCTTTATCCAGCTTTGTGTCCTTAGGCAAGTATTTTTTTCTTTTTTAAAAACATTTTGACCCTAAGTTTTTCTTTTATTAAACAAAGAATTAGACGAGATGATGTTGTAGAGTACCTTCCTACTTTCAGAAGTTACTTAACTAATAATGATAATGACACTAAGATTTACTGAGTGCTTATTATATCCCAGCCACTATTCTATTTTTTAAAAATTTTTTAATGTTTATTTATTTTTAAGAGAGAGAGACAGAGTGTGAGTGAGGGAGGGGCAGAGAGAGAGAGAGAGGCAGACACAGAATCGGAAGTAGGCTCCAGGCTCTGAGTTGTCAGCAGAGCCCGACATGGGGCTTGAGCTCAAAGAGCACGAGATCATGACCTGAGCTGAAGTCAGACACATAACTGACTGCGCCACCCAGGCACCTGTACCAGCCACTATTCTAAATACGTTTATTAACCCATTTATCTTCATAACAGTCCAAAAGGCAAATTTTATCATCTCCATTTTACAGATGAGGAGATGTGGAGGTTAGTTAACTCTCATAAGGTCAAGTGGGCAATGCTAGGACCCAAGCAATGACCTAGACAGTGTAGTTCTAGAGTCTTCAACTTAACCACTAAATTCTGTTTCCAGTCATTGGAGGTTGGGTGGGAAAAAGGAAAAGCATGGGGGTGTGGTTAGGTAAAGGAATGGGTCACATTTCACAAGTTTCAAAATAAACTTTTTATTATGCAAGTTTCTAAACATACACAAAAATAAGGAGTTCAGCAAACCTCCATGAACTCATCACCTAGTTTCAACAACCATCAATATTATGCCATACTCTTATTTTTACCTCTCTTTGAAACTATCATGAAAATTTTCAAACATACCCTCGCAAGTAGACAGCATGGCATTTCACCCCTAAATACTCCAGGATGCATCTTAAAAAAAAAAAAAAAAACAGATTTTGAGCCAACTACAATGCCTTGTTTCACCTAACAAAATTCATAATAATTCCTGATTACTTATTATTTAATACCAACTCCATATTCAGTTTTATCTGATTGTCTTATCATTTCCTTTTTGTTGTTTTTCCATTTAGAGCCGAAAACAGGTCCAGTCATTGTATTTGGTTATGTCTTTTAAGTCTCTTTTAATCTAAAATCCTCCCTGCTTTAAAGAGGGGAGCTTTAGGTGTTTTTTTGTTTTTGTTTTTGTTTTTGTTTTTTTCCTGAAGGAGGGGGAGACCATGGAGATACGTTTCTAATTTTTTTCCTCATGTATAGAAATGAGGTGATAGTTTCAGGAGAATAAAGTAAAATCACCCCTGCTTATTCCCATTTCCCAGGCCCCTCACCCCACCCTCTTACCTTATAAATGACCATCCTGCTTCTGTAAGTCACTTTCTTATATAAGTAGTATAATGTTGCTAGGAAGAACCTGGTTGGATTTCCTTGCTCTTACCAGAAATAGAGAGTATATCACTACTGAAGGAAATTACTATTAATAGCTCTCAGCAAAACCCTTCCATTATAACAGGGATATGGTCTCAGTGAGGAAATTGACACTTAAAGATATGTCTATGTATACTTTTTTTTTTTTTTTTTGGTACAGGAAGGGGAAACAACAACGTGGGGTTGTTTTCATTGCAGGCAGGGACTCTTTAAGGTCAGAACTGGCTCAAACCTGACTGAGTCTCATGGATCTATGATTTCTTGTATTTGGAGTAGGCATCCAAAGAACCAAGTCCTTCTTCTTCAGAGTCTGGATTTGATAGGCACACACCTTATTACTCATAGGAATAAAGTCTTAGGAAAGGCCTAGAGAATAGTAAATCAAGTGTTTTCAAACAATGTTCCATGGGGCTCCATCCACGAAGGTACTTTAAATATTTTGCAAAAGTTTGGCTTGAATTTCACTTAAAAAAAATGTGGTCAGTTCTTGATTCTGGTATTAGTCTTTATTTTGGCTTTCTTTTACAATGTCTCTCTTAGAATCCAGTTTTCAGTAGATCATACCAATACTAAATAATAAATTAGCTCCATCTCTTTATCAGACATCTCTGAAATAATGATTTCAAAACTGCTTTGGAGAAAGTACACAATCTTGATTTCAAAATAAATTTTTGAAAAGGTGCTTCCTTTTTGTATCCCTTGGTAAAATGTATTTTTGGAAGTCATTGTCTTTGGTGGATTCTGAAATCTAGGAAGTCCCATTTGGAAGTTAGAGAATGCCTACCTAGAGTAGAAGTTGGGTAAATTAGGGTTTTGTTTTGTTTGTGTATACAGTAAAAATAATTTATTCATTAACTAAACATGCATGAAATAGCATGTATTTTATATGGCTACATATTTCTGTATATGAATGCATTTTAAATGCCTGAAAGAGCACATACCTAATCCAGTATTGCTTACATTGGAGGAAGTAGGGAGGGGACCTGGGTTAGATAGGTGGGCAAGAGGACTTTGTTATCTATAATGTTTGATTTCTTTTAAAGGAGGATTTACTTATAGTTGATGTTCTTAGATATTAACTGAAAAATAATGAGTTAAAGACTTATTAAATCATATGAAACAGTTTTGAAGGAAGAAAAAGGAAATTGAGATAATTGGCACAAGATAGCCTTCCCCATGTCATGCTATAATTGCCTGACTAGTCTTTCCCCTTGTACTTCCTCCTGCTCCTTATCACAATCCCTAGTTTACTCACCACTAAGCAAAAACTTTCCACTACTTTCCACACACTTTACTCATTCTGATCTTGGGAAGAGCTGGAAACGGAAAGTCCAGAGACTGATCTATGTGGTGTGGGGTGGTGTTCCCAGGCCTATTGTAAGATAGGCCTGGAGGCAAATGCTACTCATGTTCTTACCTACCTCTGCATCCTGAGTAAATCACTGGGCTTTTAGGATTTAGTTTCCTCATCTCTTAAATATAATTTAATCTACTTTGTAAGTATTGTACCGAGGTTAAGTAGTATATTGAAAATGTCCTGCACAGTGCCTTGTACATATTTATATAGTTAGATACAGTAAATTTTAGATTCCTCCTTTTTCAGTGTTTTATTCTTCTACACCATGTAGGAGTTGATGATTTAAAAAAAAAAAAGTAAGAAGTGATCTTTGTCTAAGAACTCTGTAAATAGTTAAATGCAGTCAAGTGGTTTGAATTCTATGATAGGAAGTAACTGAAAGATGCGAAGGAAAGAGTGATACTAATAAGATAATAGCTACAATTAATCAAATGTTTATTCTGAGTTAGGCATTATGCTAAGTACTTTTTGTACTCTATTTTATTTAATTATCCCCACAACCCTTTTTTGGGATAACTATATTATCCTTGTTTTACAAGTAAGAAGATTACAATTCATTGATGTTAAACTTCTTGCCCCAAGTCACTTATCTACTCAATAACAGAATTGGGATTTGGTTTTGGGGTCTGCCTAACTCCAAAGCCCATGTTTTTAACCACTGCTTGGAAGTTGAGAATAGAGACAAGAATATTTTATAAAGAAGTTTTATTAGTTCATCTATCTATCCATCCATCCAGTCATCTTTCCTGTCACATATTTCAGAAAAGATTTAAGGTAGCTTTTAGAAAATTGACATTTCAATTAAGTCTTTAAAGACATGTGTGTCAATCGGGTAGGTAGGGCCAGAAAGGGCTTTCTTGACAGAGGCAATAACATGGGAAGTAGTATGAAAGTTTCCATCAACAAGTAGCTTGTGTGGCCCCAGAAGGTGAAAACAGAGGCTGGAGAGGTAGATTTGGCTGGATACCTTGACTGCAGTTTTACAAAACTAAGAATTTACTCTGTAGGCAGTAGAGAGTAAGGATAGTGGGTGTCATAAGACAACTAGTTTCATTAACGTAAAACCACACCTCATGCTTTGGCCCCTAATAGAGTCACCTTGATTGATTGTGCTCATTCATCAGACTTTATAAATAACATTTGGTAGTTTTCAGAAATCTAATCCAGTCTCCAAGGCTGAAGTTTTAATTCCATAGAGGCCTGGGGAAGGAATGTACCTCATCTTGTAAAGGCCATTTCCAAGGAGGAGTTTAAAAAAAAAATTATCTGCATATTGGAAATATAGCTGGAATATGTTTTCATTTCGAGGGTTAGGGTTGCCAGATTTAGCAAATAAAAATACAGGATGCTCAGTAAAATTTGAATTTTAGGTAAATAACAATGTTTTTATTTTAAGTATGTAATATTTGGGGTATACTTATACTAAAAATGTTTTTTATCTGAAATTCATATTTATCGGAAATCTGTTGTTTAAAATTCAAAAGCAGGGTGTTGTGTTTTTCATCAGGTGACCCTATTGAGTTGGTTACTTTTTTCTGATATATGTAAAAATCCAGATTTATTAATCTGTAGTCACTCTTTCTATAACCCCTTTTCCCAAAAAGCTGAGTTCCTGTAGGACTCAGTGCCAGAAGAAATGTATGCTGTGTACAATGTACTGCTACTTCCCACACATAGGGACCTGAAAGAAGTTGACCCCAGGGCAATGAGAAACAAAGAGGAAAATCAAGGCATGGGTCTCTGTGAAGTCTTTTTTTTCACAGCCGACCTTGGAAGTTTTGTATCCTCCCTGTGGCCTGGCAGCCTGGCCTGAGTAGTTTAATGCCTAAATTCTTTTAAGTGATTGTGTTAGTTTCCTTTTCATAAACCTTATCTCTTCCTTGGAATGTGTTTTAGTTTGCCTGGATGGAGTTGAGTATTCTGTTGGCTCCCTGAGTCCTCACGTCGGACTCTGTTTCTGTGGGATTTTTTTCTTTGCTTATTTGCTTTAGGAAGAGGCTCACTGATAAAGGAGGGCAACCATCTGGAGGCCAGAGGATTCTCTGGTGCAGCTGCCCAGAGGGACCCTGCCTTCTCCTCAGGCTGCAAGGAGTTTACTTGTAATCATGGAATGTTTAAAACGAGAACCCCCTTAATAGGATCTATTACAATGGGGCATGGGAAGGGGTCCCTTTGACCCCCACTCAAAATAGTTTCACATTTTGTCTATTACACATTGGTAGTTTCCCTGAAAGATCATTTGATGAAAAGATTCTGCAGCTAGAAATAAGTTATGAAACTTTTTATTATAGCTCCCCCCAACCCCATTACAAATAAGGAATCTGAAGCCCAGAGAGGTGAAGTGACTTAAGATAATCTAGTAGCAGAAGTGGGAAATACAAGCCCAGGTCCTCCAGCTCCCAGATGGTGCTTTTTATTCAAGTGTACCCAGTTCCTAACACCATAACATGAGGAATCTGTCATTCACACTATGCACATTTCAGGGCCCAAGAGTTTCTTAGCTTTCCAGTACACATGCCTCCCCCTGACAACTCAAGGAAGGTTGGAGAGTGTTTTGATTGCCACTAGGGGTGGTGGAGGCTTAAAACATAAATACCTGGGGGAGACTAGACAGTTATCCTATTCCATCATAATAGGTAAATCTAGATAGGAGTTTGTTGCCTGAGAGAAGCATTTCATGGAGAAGAGCACAGAACAATCTGGGAACTTACAATTGGAAGGATAGATGGATTGCTATTGGGGTAGAAATTGATCCCAACAGTGGAGGATGTGACCCTGGTATATACACTTCTTAATTTTTCTCTAGCTGGTCCTTTTGTTTTTTGTTTTGTTTTGTTTTGTTTTTAATCACCTCTGGATATGTAAGAGATGTATGATTCTTTTTTTTCTTTTTTCCCTCTTAGGTGAGCCCTTGGCTGAGGTACAGTACTTCTGTTCTTGTAAGGTGTACTTGCCTTGTTGTAACCCTTTCCCTGAGGGATTCTCTACATTTCTATATTAAAAACCCCAGGCAACAATAGGGAATCACTAATTCTGGGAATACAGCCCCAAATATCCTTTATGGTTCCTTATATACAGAGGAATTTACAGTGACATAAGGGAATAGAATAACAAGATGATTAAGGACCTGGGTTTGGATTTGAGCAGACCTGAATTAAAGTCCCAGCTCTGACTTTTACTAGCATATGACTTTGGGCAGACTGTTGTTTACCTCTCTGAGCTCAGTTTCATAAAATATTAAAAGAGTAGGTGTTCGGTGTGAATAATAGCCTACATGTCTTAGGAGTGCTGTGAGGCTTAAATGAGAAATATATATAAAGTGCTTTGCATACTACCTGGCAAGTAGTAAACACTCAATTGCTGCTAGTTGTTATTATTATTATTAATGCCTTTATTAATAATGTCCATAAAAATTAACTAATTTTAGTCTTCTACATCTTGATCTGGGGATTGGTATCATTCCTATCTTTATTAAAGAAAATCTCTCTCCTAATCAATATGCTACCTATCTTGTTTTCAGTTGTGTTAAATTGTATTTCTTAAGTTCTCGTTCCAGTTTCACCTCCTTGATGAAATCTCTCACCATTCCATACCACTTATCTCTGTCTCCTTTAATTTCCTGATTGACACATTCTCTGTGCTAAATGACCTAGAGAGACATTTCTAACATTTTCTACATAGTCTCTTTTTTATTATTTTCCCCATGAATGCTACAATTGGAACCATATTTGAAAGCTAATTTTCTTATTAAGGGAAATTTCAAACATTTCAAACATAAAAGATAGTGAAAATAGTATAATGGGCTCCATTACCCAACTTCAACAATGATCAACATTTGTCATTCTTGTTTCACCCATCTTTCTTGCTCCTATTTAATTTTGGCCAGAGTATTTTGAAGCATATCCCCAGATATCATGTAATTACATATGTAAATAGTTCATTAAGTATGTCCAAGTGATAAGGATTTTTTTCTTATAATTACAGTGCCATCAATGTAACAAAATTAATGATAATTCCTTTTAACATTTGACACCCAGTCAATATTTGAATTTGTCTAATTGACTCAAAAATATTTTTTAGCAGTATCTTTCTTAGCAGTATATATTATATAAAGGGATTTTCTTTCTTCCTGTATGTCTAGAGACCTACACTGTGTTCTCATGAATGCTGGTTGATGATGCTGTTCTGATCTCTGGTCTCAGTCTTTGCCTTTGGTCTGTTCATGGCTACCCCAGCCTCAGGGATTTACCTTTCCCATGAGCCTGGACAATGGAGGGGTGAGGGGAAGTATCTTACCTCTCCTGGATTTTGAAGGAAGGGAGAATATGAAATCAGTAGAGAGAGAAACATGGAAAGAGTCAGAGCTAGAAACCCTGCAAGACACAGCAATTAGAACTAGGTTAAGAAACAGATTGATTAAAAGGGATATTTAGGTTTAGCCGTTGTAGAAATTTTGTTATATTCAGATTGAAAATAGAGAGTGTTTAGTCCATTTATATAAACTCAAAATGAACTTAATTTTGAGTAAGAGGTGAAATGTGATAATAGCTGGGTCAAACAAACAAACAATTCCAAAATAACAAAATACCTAAAAGCAAGTTATTTTTCAATGAAACCCCAGGCAAAATGTTAAGAAACTAGTAGAATCACTTGCTGAAGCCCTTGAAGGCACCTAGCTATACCACTTAGATATGTCCCAGCCCTTTTAATTTTCCCTAGCAGTGATTCTGAGCTATCACTGTCCATTAGAATTATTAGGAGCTTTGTAAACTACTGATACTAGGCCCTCTACCCCTATCCCTGAGGTTCTGATCTAGTCTGGGGTGGGATCCATGAGTCAGTATTTTTAAAAGCTTGTTATGTGATTCCAAATGCACCAGCATTAATGATGAATTTTATAGTTCTTATTTCACTATTTTTCTCCCAAGTTTAATATTGTAGTTTACTGGGAAGTCCTGTGTTGTTCCTCTTTAAACACTCTTCTATAGATTCTGTAAGCTCAAATATATTATTTATTTACTTATTTTATTGTTTAAAAATTTTTAAGCATTTTTTTAACCACATTGTGCTAGTGCTTTTTGTGGATTATGTTGAGACTCTTAAACATCATTTTATTAAATTAGTCTTATGGGAAAATCATCCCATTTCAAGCTTAAAACTTTATCCAACTAGAACTCAACTCGTTTTTAATTGGACACTGACCTGTACAGTTCTGTTCATAGTTTCACATAGGTTAATTTTCTTTTTTTTTTTTTAATTTTTTTTTTACGTTTATTTATTTTTGAGACAGAGAGAGACAGAGAATGAATGGGGGAGGGGAGAGAGAGAGGGAGACACAGAATCCAAAGCAGGCTCCAGGCTCCAAGCCGTCAGCCCAGAGCCCGACGCGGGGCTCGAACTCACGGACCGTGAGATCGTGACCTGAGCCGAAGTCGGTCGCCCAACCGACTGAGCCACCCAGGCGCCCCACATAGGTTAATTTTCATACTCAGTAGCATTATAAGCTTTTTGAGGGAAGATTGGGTTTGAGTGCAAGTGATCAAAACCCCAAAATAATAGTTGCTTAAACAAACAAACAAAAAGTTTATTTCTCTCTCGTGTGTAAATTGAATGTGGGTCTGGCATGATTTTCCATGATTTTAGATGCCTAGGATCCTTCTATTGTGCTTCTCTGCCAAGTGAGTCTTCTATTTTTATGGTTATTATGTAGTCCAAGATGAAGACAAAAGCTATCCGTGATGTCCACATTGCAGCAACAGAAAGGAAGTAGGAAAAGGAAGAGGAAAGCTCCTTCCCTTTAAGGACATTTCTCAAAAGTAATTTAGTTCACTTGCTTATACCCAACTAGCCAAACCTTGGAACAGTGTAAATCTCATAGGTAATGGTAAATATATAGTCATAGTTAGAGTCTGCAATATTGTAGTAGTGAATAATTCATTTAAAACTCTAGTTTAAAAATTAAAAAATGAATACAGTAAAAATAACCATAACTATAATAGCTTGTTGTTAGACAATATAAAAATATGGATATTGTAACATAATAACCTAAAATGTGAGAAGTAAAAGTATAAAGTTTATAAATTCTGTTGACACTGTTATCAGTTTAAAATAAGGTGTTACAGGGGCGCCTGGGTGGCGCAGTCGGTTAAGCGTCCGACTTCAGCCAGGTCACGATCTCGCGGTCCAGGAGTTCGAGCCCGCGTCAGGCTCTGGGCTGATGGCTCAGAGCCTGGAGCCTGTTTCCGATTCTGTGTCTCCCTCTCTCTCTGCCCCTCCCCCATTCATGCTCTGTCTCTCTCTGTCCCAAAAATAAAATAAACGTTGAAAAAAAAAATTAAAAAAAAAAAAAGGTGTTACAAGTTTAAAATATTTTACATAAGCTTTATGGTTACCACAAAGGAAAATCCTGTAGTAATTACACAAAAGAACATAATAAAGAAGTCAAAGCATATTGATATCAAAAGACATCAACACACCAAAAAAGATAGCAAGATAAACAAGGAATAGTGGATCTACAAAACAACTAGGAAACAGCGTACAAAATGATAATAGGAAGTTCTTACCTAGCAATAATTTTTTAAACAAAAATGGGTAAAATTCTCCAGTTAAAATACATTGAATGGTGCAATGGATTAAAAAATAAAAACAAGATCCAGCAATATACTGCTTACTAGAGACTCACTTAAGCCTTAAAGACACACAGAGACTGAGTGAAGAGATAGAAAAAAACATTTCAAGCAAAAGGTAACCAAAAAAAAAAAAAAAAAAAAGCAAGGGTAGTTATACTTCTATCAGACAAACCAGACTTTAAACTAAAATTGGTAAAAAGAGACAAAGAAGGTCATTATATAATGATAAAGGAGTCAGAAATTAAGAAGATATAACAGTTGTAGATATTTATGCACCCAGCATTGGATCACATAAATATATAAAATAAAAACTAACAGAGATAAAAGGAGAAATAAGTGGTAATATAATAATAGTTGGGGGCTTTAATACTCTATTGTCAACAACGGATAGATCATCCAGAGAGAGGATCAGTAAGGAAACAGTATTTGAACAACAGTGTAGACAAAATGGACCTAACAGACACAGAACATTCTATTCAACCACAGCAGGATACACATTATTCTCAACTGCACAGGGAACATTTTCTAGGATGGACCATGTTTTAAGCTCAAAAAAGTCTTAACAAATTCAAGAAGATTGGAATCATACCAAGTATCTTTTCTGACTATAACAGCATGAAGCCAGGAAAAAATAAGAGGAAACCTGGAAAATTCATGAACACATGGAAATTATATAAAACTTTTCTGAACAATCAGTGGATCAAAGAGCAAATTACAGGGGGAATACCAAAAGTTTTTTTGAGACAAATGAAAATAAAAACATAACATACCAGAACTTGTGGGATGCAGCAAAAGCAGGTCTAAGAGGGAAGATCATAGCAATAAATGCTTATGTTAAGAAGCAAGGAAGATCACACATAAACAATCTAACTCTACACCTAAAGGAACTAGAAAAAGAAGAACTGAGCCCAAAGTTAGAAGAAAGAAAATAATAAAGATTAGAGCAAATATAAATGAAACAGAGAACAGAAAAACATTAGAAAAGATTAACCAAACTACGAGTTGATTCTTTGAAAAGATAAAAAAAAAAAAAACTGACAAAAGCTTGGCTAGACTAACCAAGGAAGAAAGAGAAAGGACTCAAATCTATAAAATTATAAATGAAAAAAGAGACATTACAACTGATATCACACAAAAATTCAAAGGATCATAAGAGGCTACTATAAACAACTATATGCCAACAAACTGGAGAACCTAGAAGAAATGGAAAAATTCTAGAAACATACAACTCACCAAAACTGAATCAAAAAGAAATAGAAAATCTGAAGAGACCAATTATTAGTAAGAAGATTGAGTCAATAATAAAAAATCTCTCAATGAAGAAAAGCTCAGGACCAGATGGCTTCACCGCTAAATTTCACCAAACATTTAAAGAACACTCCCAAACTCATTTTGTGAGGCCAGCATTATCCTGAAATGAAAACCAGAAAAGGACACTATTAGAAAAGAACACTATAGGCCAATATTGCTGATAAATATAGTTGCAAAAATTCTCAGTAAAATACTAGCAAACCAAATTTAGCAGCACATGAAAAGGATCATGATCAAACACATTAAAAAGCATCATGATCAAGTGGGATTCATCCCTGGAATACAATGATGGTTCAACATATGGAAATTAATAGAATTTGTATCACGTTAATAGAATGAAAGAAAAGAAACATATGATCCTCTCAATAGATGCAGAAAAAGCATTTGACAATATTCAACATCCATTCATGATAAGAACTCTTAAATTACACATGAAAGGAACATATCTCAACATGATAAAAGGCCATATATGATGAACACAGCTAACATTATAATCAGTGTTGAAAGGTTGAATGCTTTTCCTCTAAGATCAAGAAGAAGACAAAGATACCCATTCTCCCTTCTCCTATTCAAGATAGTTAACTTGGAGATCCTAGCTAGAGCAATTAGGCAAGAAAGAGAAAGAAAATATCAGAATTAGAAAGGAAGGGGTGCCTGGCTGGCTCATTTGGTAGAGCATGTGACTCTTGACCTTTGGGTTGTGAGTTCAAGCCCCACATTGGGCATAGAGCTTACGAAAAACAAAACAAAAAAGATTTGGGAAGAAGTAAAATTGTCTCTATTTGCAGATGACATGATTTTATATACAGAAAATCCTAAAGACTCAACCAAAAACTGTTAGATCTAATCACTGAAGTCAGTAAAGTTGTGGGATACAGAATTAACATGTGAAAGTCAGTCATGTTTCTATACACTAACAATGAATTTTATGAAAAATAAATCAATCCCATTTATAGTAACATCAAAAACATAAAATACTTGGGAATAAATTTTGCAAAGGAGATGAAAAACTTTGCTTTGAAAGCTATAAGACATTGATGAAAGAAAAGAAAGAGGACAAAATAAATGGAAAACTACCACATATTCCATGGATTGGAAGAATTAATATTGTTAAAATGTGATTACTACCAAAAGCCATCTGTGGATTTAATGCAATCCCTATCATGATTCTCATGGCATTTTTTTTTTACAGGCATAGAAAAAACATTCCTAAAATTTATATGGAACTACAAAAGACTCCAAATACCGAAAGAAATCTTGAGAAAGGAGAACAAAGCAGAAGGCATCACATTTCCTGATTTTGAGAAATACTATAAAGCTATAGTCATTAAAAACAGTATGGTATTGGCATAAGAACAGTCTATATGGACTCAGTATGGCTGGGAAATGTAGTTGGGTTAAATGAAATTTAGGATATTTTTTGCTATTTATTTACAATCTAATTAGGAAAATAAAAAAAGATTCTGAGAAAACAGTGAGTAGTTATTAAGTTACATACTATGTCATACAATCACTGGTTGTGCAGGGTACAATCTGTGCAATCGAATCTGTATGAGTACAGAATCGATTAATATGAGCTGAAGTAGTACATCTGTGGTTCCTGAGATAAATAATAAATTACTATTCCAGTATCTTCCCAGACTGGCTATTTTATTGAAGGTCATATTCCTCTTGTCACATATTGGAAATTCCATCTATAATTTTTATTTTAACTTTTTCCTCCCTTTTCCAATGACATAATCTTACCCTAACCACCCACCAAAGAAAACAACACAGGATTCTTTGTAGTGTGCTGATGGCATTTTGAAAACAAAAGGACATGGCACATACAACTAAGCTGAATATCTGGATATCTGCATGATGCTGTATCTGTGGTCCTTTGGACAAGAATTGCATGCCTCCATCTTGGGAATCAGTGTACCAGTCCTAGAGTGAAGGAGTCTTTGGACTTTGTAACTGGTCTCCTTGGCAGAATTTTGTTTTTGAATGGAAAAAAAAGAACCTGAGAAAGATGTGTCTGTCTGTGTGTGTGTGTGTGTGTGTGTGTGTGTGTATACAGTGGTGGTAATGGTGAATTTCACAGATGGGGAAGAATTCTGAAGAGCTCTTTCCTGGTAACATTGAGTAAGCAAGGAAACCTTTGTCTTTTAGCTTTTTGAATGATAATCAGAGATAGGCTGCTGGAACTACCATCTGGTACCTAGGTAGTCAGATGCTATGTTGCAAAACTCTTTTGTTCACCAGGCTGGACCAGATTGTAGTAACAAGCCACTCCAAAATCTGAATGGTTTAAATAACAAAGGAATATTTCTTTCTCCCACTGTGTGTCCACCATGGGTCACCAGAGGGCTTTGACAACATTGTTGTCCTCACTCTGGGACCTAGGTTGACAAAGTACCTATCATTTAGAATACTGCTGGTCAAAATGGTAGTGGGGGAAAAACAACTCTGTAGGGTCTAGCATCTGTATCACTCTTTGGCTTAGAATAACTCACATCAATCCTGACAGTTTAGGATTTAATGAAGTTTTATAAGGAAAAAAAATCCATCGAGATAACTACAGGATTTTATATTTAGAACCTCAAATTTGCTTGCCTAGAATGAGGGTGTGTGCAAGAAGAACTGAAGGCTCAATATGAATGAGCCAGTAGTGTTATATGACAGCCAAAAAGCTACAGTGATTTCAGGTTAGAGTAATAACATCCATAGCAAAATTGGTCCATAGTTGTTCCACTATACTTCCTGTTAAACCATTCCAGAGGTATCTGTTCAGATTTGGTACCATACTTGGAATGATACTCATAAAGAAAAATGAGTTTAGGAGTGCCTGGGTGGCTCAGTCGGTTAAGCGTCCGACTGAGCTCAGCTCAGGTCACAATCTCGCGGTCTGTGAGTTCGAGCCCCGCGTCGGGCTCTGGGCTGATGGCTCAGAGCCTGGAGCCTGCTTCCGATTCTGTGTCTCCCTCTCTCTCTGCCCCTCCCCCAGTCATGCTGTCTCTCTGTCTCAAAAATAAATAAACGTTTAAAAAAAGAAAAAAAAAGAAAAATGAGTTTAGATGAAAACAGGAGGGTCAAGGGTCATTAAGCGTCTGATATTATGAGGGATGACTGAAGAAATTGAGGCTGTTTTACCTAAAGAGAAGATAGAGAAGTAACATGATAGCTGTCTCTAAGAATGTGGAGAAGGGATTCAGCTTATTAACATGTATGACAGAAGAGTCCAGTGGTATCTATGAATGGAAACTGAAGGGAGGGTTTCAACTCAATCTTGAGAATTTAGTAGTAATTTGAACTGTTCAACAATAGCACAGACTGGAGGGTGCCATTCCTTTCTTGGTGAGAGAGGCTAACTGAGCATGTTTTGTTACAGAATATGATCCCATGTTGTCTCTGATTGAATTTATTCTTGTATTGTTGTCCGTATTTGTTTCATGCAATTGGATGGCTATCTGAATCTTATTTGGAACTTTTTAGAATGAGAATTGATCTTTGAAAAAAGTTGGTAAATGAAATAATGAATTTTTGAAACTCTCAGAGATCATTTTTTAAAAAAAATTTTTTTTAACGTTTATTTATTTTTGAGACAGAGAGAGACAGAGCATGAACGGGGGAGGACCAGAGAGAGAGGGCAACACAGAATCTGAAACAGGCTCCAGGCTCTGAGCGGTCAGCACAGAGCCCGACGCAGGGCTCGAGCTCACGGACTGCAAGATCATGACCTGAGCCGAAGTCGGCCGCTTAACTGACTGAGCCACCCAGGCGCCCCACTCTCAGGGATCATTAAATGACATATGTTGGAGTCACACTGATCTATGTTCATATCCTAGCTCCTCCCTTACAAGCCTTGTGACCTTGGCAATTTAGTTCATCTCTCTGAGCCTAAATAGGTGCCTCTGTAAAATGGAATTAATAATGTTGTGGATAGGATTAAGTTAAATAAGCTAAAAATGCCCAGAAAGAACTTCTCAATGCACTTGACTGAGTATTCACCCAGAACATGGAGGCTACATTGTTATTAATCCTTTCTTTGGCTTTTGTTTTACTAAGGCTAAGATGGTGCTTTTAGATTCTTAGTTCCAGCTTCTTTTCACTGTTTCTCTTGAGTTAGTTCAGGTTTCAGGGTCAAGGCAAGAATATCATTGATTTTAATAATCCTCCATTCATTTATTTTCCTCCCACTCAAAATGTTCTAGAGTAAGGTTTTTCAATGACCTCTGCAGCTGTCATTACTGGTAAAACCCATTAAATAGCATCTAACTGTCCAACTTGTCTGAACAACTGCACCTTTTGTTCCATGCACACTTCAGATCTGCGGGCCATAGACTTACTCATGTGTACGTGCCCCCTCTTAAGTTTCTCCTCACATTTGAAAACTGTTTACTTTTTCTTTGACAGTTATCTAGAATGAGTCTCAGATAATTCCACTAACTTGACCTTTCCATTAAGCTACAGAAAATTCAGAGAAAGCTCACCTAAACTTCTGAAGGAGACAAACTTTAGAAACAATGATGTTTGCCAGCATTGAAATTTGTGCTATTTATTTATTTATTTATTTATTTATTTATTTATTTTTTATGAAATTTATTGACAAATTGGTTTCCATACAACACCCAGTGCTCATCCCAAAAGGTGCCCTCCTCAATACCCATCACCCACCCTCTCCTCCCTCCCACCCCCCCTTTCCTCCCTCCCACCCCCCATCAACCCTCAGTTTGTTCTCAGTTTTTAACAGTCTCTTATGCTTTGGCTCTCTCCCATTCTAACCTCTTTTTTTTTTTTCCTTCCCCTCCCCCATGGGTTCCTGTTAAGTTTCTCAGGATCCACATAAGAGTGAAACCATATGGTATCTGTCTTTCTCTGTATGGCTTATTTCACTTAGCATCACACTCTCCAGTTCCATCCACGTTGCTACAAAAGGCCATATTTCATTTTTTCTCATTGCCACGTAATATTCCATTGTGTATATAAACCACAATTTCTTTATCCATTCATCAGTTGATGGACATTTAGGCTCTTTCCATAATTTGGCTATTGTTGAGAGTGCTGCTATGAACATTGGGGTACAAGTGGCCCTATGCATCAGTGCTCCTGTATCCCTTGGATAAATTCCTAGCAGTGCTAATGCTGGGTCATAGGGTAGGTCTATTTTTAATTTTCTGAGGTACCTCCACACTGCTTTCCAGAGCGGCTGCACCAATTTGCATTCCCACCAACAGTGCAAGAGGGTTCCCGTTTCTCCACATCCTCTCCAGCATCTAGTCTCCTGATTTGTTCATTTTGGCCACTCTGACTGGCGTGAGGTGATACCTGAGTGTGGTTTTGATTTGTATTTCCCTGATAAGGAGCGGCGCTGAACATCTTTTCATGTGCCTGTTGGCCATCCGGATGTCTTCTTTAAAGAAGTGTCTATTCATGTTTTCTGCCCATTTCTTCACTGGGTTATTTGTTTTTCGGGTGTGGAGTTTGGTGAGCTCTTTATAGATTTTGGATACTAGCCCTTTGTCCGATATGTCATTTGCGAATATCTTTTCCCATTCCGTTGGTTGCCTTTTAGTTTTGTTGGTTGTTTTCTTTGCTGTGCAGAAGCTTTTTATCTTCATAAGGTCCCAGTAATTCACTTTTGCTTTTAATTCCCTTGCCTTTGGGGATGTGTCGAGTAAGAGATTGCTACGGCTGAGGTCAGAGAGGTCTTTTCCTGCTTTCTCCTCTAAGGTTTTGATGGTTTCCTGTCTCACATTTAGGTCCTTTATCCATTTTGAGTTTATTTTTGTGAATGGTGTGAGAAAGTGGTCTAGTTTCCACCTTCTGCATGTTGCTGTCCAGTTCTCCCAGCACCATTTGTTAAAGAGGCTGTCTTTTTTCCATTGGATGTTCTTTCCTGCTTTGTCAAAGATGAGTTGGCCATACGTTTGTGGGTCTAGTTCTGGGGTTTCTATTCTATTCCATTGATCTATGTGTCTGTTTTTGTGCCAATACCATGCTGTCTTGATGATGACAGCTTTGTAGTAGGGGCTAAAGTCTGGGATTGTGATGCCTCCTGCTTTGGTCTTCTTCAAAATTCCTTTGGCTATTCGGGGCCTTTTGTGGTTCCATATGAATTTTAGGATTGCTTGTTCTAGCATCGAGAAGAATACTGGTGCAATTTTGATTGGGATTGCATTGAATGTGTAGATAGCTTTGGGTAGTACTGACATTTTGACAATATTTATTCTTCCAACCCATGAGCACAGAATGTTTTTCCATTTCTTTATATCTTCTTCAATTACCTTCATAAGCTTTCTATAGTTTTCAGCATACAGATCCTTTACATCTTTGGTTAGATTTATTCCTAGGTATTTTATGCTTCTTGGTGCAATTGTGAATGGGATCAGTTTCTTTATTTGTCTTTCTGTTGCTTCATTGTTAGTGTATAAGAATGCCACTGATTTCTGTACATTGATTTTGTATCCTGCAACTTTGCTGAATTCATGTATCAGTTCTAGCAGACTTTTGGTGGACTCTATCGGATTTTCCATGTATAATATCATGCCATCTGCAAAAAGCAAAAGCTTGACTTCATCTTTGCCAATTTTGATGCCTTTGATTTCCTTTTGTTGTCTGATTGCTGATGCTAGAACTTCCAGCACTATGTTAAACAGCAGCGGTGAGAGTGGGCATCCTTGTCGTGTTCCTGATCTCAGGGAAAAAGCTCTCAGTTTTTCCCCGTTGAGGATGATGTTAGCTGTGGGCTTTTCATAAATGGCTTTTATGATCTTTAAGTATGTTCCTTCTATCCCGACTTTCTCAAGAGTTTTTATTAAGAAAGGGTGCTGGATTTTATCCAAGGCCTTTTCTGCATCGATTGACAGGATCATATGGTTCTTCTCTTTTTTTTTGTTAATGTGATGTATCACGTTGATTGATTTGCGAATGTTGAACCAGCCCTGCATCCCAGGAATGAATCCCACTTGATCATGGTGAATAATTCTTTTTATATGCCGTTGAATTCGATTTGCTAGTATCTTATTGAGAATTTTTGCATCCATATTCATCAGGGATATTGGCCTGTAGTTCTCTTTTTTTACTGGGTCTCTGTCTGGTTAAATTTGTGCTTTTTATTGGCTCGTTTTACCCTTGGCGTTGATGAAAAGAATTGTTATAGTGTGAGGTCCATTGGAAGCAGTTAGCTTTATAAGTCCTGCATTAGGTAAAATTGTGAATAATCATACTGTATGCATGTTCTGTTTTGCAATGCTCTGCCACAAAAATGACTTCATACAGGCGTATTTCTGCACATAGATGGCAGGCTTGCATCCAACCTGTTCTGCTTTCTTACCTGTTCTCTTAGGTGCCAGCTTGTCTTTATTTCTTACTGGGTCCAAACTGATGGCTTTATTGCTAAGGTTTGTAAGCAATTAATTCTCTATCTCTCTTCACAGGGACTAGTGAAGCCTAACTACATTGTGATATGGAGAAGCATGAGGCCTTTGGGATTTATGAATCATAGCAATCAAATCTGGAAATAGTCATGTAGCTCTTTGCCTGAAAACATATTGTTGAGAATTCAGTTTATGGTTATTGCTCTTCCCTGGTGCCAGTTTGATTGTAACTCAGTTAAAAAACTGCTCACACAGTCATTGTGTGAGGAGAGTTATGTTGGCAAACACTCTAGTGTTACAGACATTTTATTACCAAACTGAGCAAACATTTCCATAAAGGTTCAGGTTTTTTCCCCTCTTTAGAACAGTCCTCAAAGGGCATTTTTGCACTTGGCCTCTCCACTCGTTGAGCAGCACCCCTTTAACTAACTGGTATGAAAGTGAGGGCGAGGGCATGTTTCCAAGATTTTTTTTTTTTTAGGAGAGATTCACATTTTTTGCAGATTGATTTCTTCAGGCTAATAATAATTTTCCTTAGAAAATGTGAGCTTACTGAACTAATTTTTGTAACAGGGTTACTGTAATTTTCTAGAATGGAGGAAATTATTAAGATAATTAAATTCCTTACTCTGTATAGGCACTAATATACAAGAGTGAATTACTGGAGAAATAAATTCAGGTAACTTAATACTAGTAACTTTCACATGCAAGTTCTTGAAAGCATTAGGCCTCTCTACTTCATTTATACAATGAGGCTGATAATATATAGTTCTATGTCATAAAACTGTTGTGAAGTTTCAAGAAGACTGTGCATTAAGCATTTAACCCATTGCCTGTGTCATTACATGTGAGTATTTAATCACCCCAAGCTTGTGAAATTGGAGGTGTGTTGGTTCCTACACTTTACTGTGAGGAAACTAAAGTTCCCAGATTAACAGGGACTTGTTCAAGGTCATATGGCTCATTTGTGGTCCAGGGTGGGATTCCAATCTGATATTCTTAACTCCTAGTCCAGTGTTCTTTCACTAATTAAGGTCCAGGGGGAATTAATTAGGTGGATTGTTCAACATGATTTCAAGCAGTATTTCTTAATCTTTATTGCTCACTAGAATTATCTGTAAAGCTGTAGAATGATGTAGATGCTTTGGTTCCAACAATGGATTTTCTGATACAGTAGATCTGCAGTTTGTAGTTATAAACTCTCTTGGTGCTTCTCTTCCATTCTCTATTTTTTATATTTCTGGAACTCCTTTTGGATGTGTGTTGGAACTTTTCCTTCTACCCTTCATATATTTTCACTTTCACCTTTTCCTTCTTCAAATCTCGGTGCTGCATCCTGGGAAATTTCTTTATTTTATTTTTCAATACCCTAAATCTCTTTGCAGTTATACTTAGTCTACTAATTCACCTATATATTGACTTTTTCTTTCATGATTACATTTTGTATAATCTATTTGTGCCTAATTCTCTGTCCCGTTTCATGAATGCTAATCTTGCCTTTGTTTTTATATTTTAAATTAATTTTTATCAAACACATATGAAATAATGGATCAAATGAATAATTTTAAAAGTGAAATAATTCTATGAGGCTTATCATAAAGATCAGTAGCCATCTATTACAACCCTCTCCACTTCTGGTTCCTTTTTCCTAGTGGCAACTATTTTCCAATATTCTAGATGTTTCTATTATTTACTTCTGTGTTTCTAAATAACGTGTTTATATTGCTCTCTCTTAATTTTACATATTCTTTGTAGTCTCTCTTCTATGGAACATGAAAAAGGTGAGGGTTCCGCTTTCCTATTCCTTTCAATAACACAAAATTTAGTGTTTACTAAGAGTATATAAAGATTATTCATTCCTGAATCATGTAGTGTGTATGTTTCCTTCATTTAAAATTTTTTTGTTTTCTCCATACATGCTTTTTTTGGGGGGGGAGGGGAGTGTTATTTTTTTTTACCTTCTTGTCTTGAATTCCTCACTGAATTCATCATTATCCAAGTTTATTCCTGAACTCTTAGTAATTCAGATACTTAGTAACAGATCAAGAATCTGTATTTCTTGGAGATATTCCTCCTAGATCCACCTGTTCCAATCTGGATTTAATTGCCCTCTAGCATTGTTACACAAACTGTCTTCCCAGGACTTCTGTGTTGATTTTCTTACTTCCTGGATCCCATGTATTCCTTTTTTGTTTGTTTGTTTCATTTTTTGTTTTGCTGAATTACATAACCCAGTAGCCTCAGAGGGCAGGTGCAAAGTAAAATTTTTGAAAAAAATATATGTCTGGAAATAAATTCTAGGCTTACATTCAGATGTAGAATTCTAGATTTGAAATAATTTCCCTCTTAGTTTGAAGTACTAACTTAAGTTTTTCAAGTTTTTAGTCTTGAAGTAGGAAGTTGGAAACCATTATTATTTCTGATTTTTTAAATATGATATCTGTTTTTCTCTTCCCAAGTTTTTAGTACTTTTCTTAATCCATAGTACTCAGAGACCAAGTTTGATATATTTTCTATGAACCTATTTTTAGTCATTGTGTTGTATACAAAGTGGGTTCATTCCATGTGAAAACTAATGTCCTTTTGAGAAAGTTTCTTATATTATTTCTTTGACAACCACCTTATCTCCACTCTCTCTGTTCTCTTTTTTTCTGGACCATCTGGTCTGATCTCTTAGATAAAATTTGTATTTTTCTTCTTTTGGGGGGGAGAGTTCCTAACTTTATCTTCTAACCCTTCTAAAATCCTGTTTCTATGATGTTTGAAAGAGGTCTTTTAAAAAATTCTCTGAAAGTTTCTTGTTACAACATTTTATTCTTATTTCATATATGCAATATTTTTTCTTATATATCTGAGGAAGTTAACCATAGAATATGTTTTTAAGTCTCCTGCCCTCTATATTGTCTGTTTGTCATATACAGTAAAACCTTGGATTGTGAGTAACTTGTTCTGAGAGTGTTCTGCAAGACAAGCAAACATTTCTAATAAATTTTACCTTGATAAATGAGTGATGTCTTGAAATATGAGTAGTGCTTGATGCTGAACATCACATGATCACAACTGAGCCAATGGTTCTTCTCTCTCTCTCTCTCCTGCAAGATTGGGCGTGATTGTTTCCCATGTTTGGATGCTGAGTCTCAGACTGTGGTATTTGGCAGAAATCAGTGATTTTTCAGACTGTTGGAAGGTGTCCACAACTGGCACTAGTGTATTTTTTGTCACTTCAAAGCACCTATGAACAATCCTTTGCTTTTCCATATAAGAGTGAACTTAGGAATGCTTTGCTTCATTCTAGGTCAGGCTGCCTGTAGATATAAACCCTTTCCTTTGCTGCCTTATTGCCAGTTACATTAAATACAGTATATGACAAGAGTTTATTAATACTGTAAGGTAGTCATCATCCCTGCGAACATATACAATGGCCCCCATGCAGAAAAAGATTCCATTGAGCCAATACATGGCAGTGATCCTGTTAGTGATAGTGAAAGTCATCCTACACAAAAACCCTCCTCTCTTGTCTTCCTCACTCCAGCCACAAAGGTTTTCAAAGGTAAGTGCAGGTTCATTTGTTTAGTTTTCTTTATATTATGTATTTTCTTTATTATTTTGTATTATATTACAGTATTATAATCATTTTTATATGAATATTTATGGGTTGTGCAACGAATCATCTCAGTTTCCATTATTTCTTATGGGGAAATTCGCTTTGATATACAAGTGCTTTGGAATACAAGCATGTTTCTGGAATGAATTATGCATGCAAACTAAGATTTTACTGTATTTCTTTTTTTCCCATTTGTTTTTGTTGGTGTTTCATTTGATAAATTTTATTCAGTGTCACATATTTGGCTGTTCATTGATATTTTACTGAAAGACACTAAAAGTTTCCATAGATATGGAGTGGGCTTGTCAAAATGTGCTTCATTATAGAATTACCAGGCAAGAAAGAGGCTGGTCATGTTTTGCAAATACTTTTTCTTTGATTATTAATATTAAGAGGAACTTAGGCATTTCCTTTGGAGTGGTTTGTTATTCCAAAGAAGAATTGTCTAATTTCCTGCCCTAGAAGTATAACCTAGTTTTTAATGGTTTAAGCAAGAACCTGGGAATAGTAGTTTTTTACTTAACCTATTTTCAGTATGGAACTGCTGCCTTTATGTATGCTGGATGTCTCTGAGTCTATACTAAAGTTTTTCAGTTTCAATCTGCTTATAAAATCAGTCTTCAGACTTCTGTGTGGAAGTAGAGACTGTCTCCTAGCTTTCCAGCTCCATATCAACCTATCTTTTTCTTTCTTTCTTTCTTTCTTTCTTTCTTTCTTTCTTTCTTTCTTTCCCTTTCTTTCTTTCTTCCTTTCTTTCTCTTTCTTTCTGTAAATATATATATTATATATAAAGATATAAATATATATTATATAATATATATGATATATATTATGTAATATATATCATATATATATATGTTGTTGATTCCTTTACCACTACTTTCCCATGTTTAGATACACATGGTGCATCCAGTTCCTGATTCTCTCTGGGGCTCCATGGTGTGACTCTGCTTCATTATTATCCCCACTCCCAGCCTACCACTTGTGGGTGGTTAGCTTCCTGCCTCATTCAGTATGTTTTCAGTGTTCATGCTTTATCTGTTTTCCAGCTTCCAAAAATCTTAATGTGGATCATTTGCTGTGCTCTCCTCTTCTTTTTTTCTTATTCTTGTGGGTTTATATCTTTTTAAAAAATGAAATTTTTATTTTTTAGAAGAATTTTTAGAGGAATTTTTTTTTAAAGAGATGGAGGAAAGCTAAAATTATGTGTTTAATTCACTATGTTTAACCAGAAACATTTTATTTATTCTTCTGAAAAAATGTATATTTATTTTCAAGTAACTCTACCTCTTTGGGTGTGAATTGTCCACTTTAGTTTGTTGGCTGCCTTTGTGGTCATTAACTTTCTCATATTTGCAATTTTTGTTAAATATATGTATTATTTTTTGTGGTTTTATTCTGTCCATTGCTCCCCATGGTCATCTTTCCTTTTTTCCCTTCTCTTTGCTATCCACTGTAATGAATATGTTATTTGCCAGGCTCTTCTTCCTTATTCAGATATTCGTTATGTTTACCGTAACTGCAGTTGTCTAGGTTACGACTGCAAGTGTCAGGACTTGATAACTACAAGAGAAAAGGGCATGGATCTTTCTTCCTCTTTTCCCCCCTCCAGTTCTGCTTCCTCTGATCTTCATCTCAAATCTTTGCTCTTCTGCTGGCCTCAATGCTAATTCAGAGCATAGCTGCAAGGAACAGGGATTGCAAATGCAAAGGGTGACCTAAGAAACTGAAAATGTATTCCACTAGGCCCAGTGCTGTAGCCACATTCCTACCTGATCCACCAATCACACCTCAATCCCGAAAGTTCAAAGCCCTTAGAAAGATTTTAAGGAACTTTTGTGTAAGAGGAGTAGTCTTCCTTTTGTGGATTCAAAGGGATCTTAACATTCTTGGTCTTTCCCTTCAGGGTCTAAATAAGACAAAAGGAAAGAGGACCCAGGAAAGGTTTTTTGTATTGTTTTGTTTTGTTTTGATTTTTGTTTTTTAAACCTGATTTTGTGCTTATTAGCAGCTAAAAAAATTCTGAAAACTAAAATTAGTGCTAAAACTGACAATTTTGTATTCCTCAGATGGCCAAAGTAGGAAGAAATTGGTCAAAAGTTACAAGTGATAGTTATAGAAGAGAAGGAGGCAGGGCTGATCAATCCTAGGATTTCTTGACAGAAACAGTATCTGCTTATAAGGCCTTCTCTTTTTTCCTTTATCTTTTCATATTCTTCCTTTCCTCAAATTCCAAATAATAAACTGATTCAGAGAAGAGATTCTAGAGCCTATCTTTTTCTGGATCCTGGTTTTTATGTTTTTTAGGTATATAAACTTGAACAAAGTTATAATAATTACATTAGTGTGACACTGGCACAAGCATAGACAAATAGATGAATAGAGGATATTCCAAAACAGACTCAACTTAAATGATTTGTGACAATTCAGTATGTAACCTCTATGTATCTCAGTTTCTTCATGTACAGAATAGGATAACTATCCTTGTGAGTGCTGTGAGGATTAAATGAAATAATACAAATGTGGTGCTCAGAATAGGGCCTGGCATCTAATAAATGCTTAATAAGTTGTAGCTATTATTTTTATCTTTACTTCAACAAAATTTTCCCTAGTCCCAGGCCTTAATCAGCTTCCTGTGGAATTTCATATCCTCTTCTGCACCAGTTCTTCTGAGACTTAATCATTCACTATTTTGCTTTGTAACCAATTATTTTGCATGTGTTAATTGTGTATTTCCAGCTACTGTAGAGCTGTTTGAGGACAGAGACCACAAAGTGCATGTAGTTGCTTCTCTAGTTCTCATGGTGCTCAGCCCAGTGTTGGGAAGAAGGTGGAATTTAGTTTGTGCTCATCAGTGGACTGGGCAATCTCTCATTTTAGGGCTTAGGTGATGCTTGCAGGTGATCTGCTGTTAACTTTCAAAGACATTAGGTAGTAGCAGTTCTGTGTTTTGCAATCCCAAATGGTATCAGAAACGTTTGCTATTTTTACCTTTTCAGTAACTAGCCCTGGGTTTTATGAGTTCTTAGGATTATACCTGGTAGAATCCACACAGAAGTAAATACACTGCAAGGAAATGTAAAAATTTGTGGTTCTTGACCTCCCTTTCACCTCCAGGGACTCTAAAGAAGACAGGAAAGAGTTTATGATTTTTCTGATTTATGAGTGAGTAAAATTTTCTCATCCATTTTGTTCTTTTGAGCCTGTTTGGTTTATGTATTTTATGTGACACCCTAAAACTTGTAGTTCCTCTTCCATTTTCACACTGCTTTTGTACACTCTTAGAAAATCTGTTTTTTTCAGGGTCCTTTTGCTTCCCAAGAAAGGGCTCCATGTTTGTTACCTGCAAGGTGGCATATTGCCTTTATTCCTGTTTCAGACTAGTCTCATGGTGCTTTTATTCCTGAAAGGTGGCCAAAAATTGCTGTGCTGAAATGATCATTTGTGAATACAGTAATCCTCAGGAGGCATAAATTAATATCCTGTTCTCACTGTGTTTTTTATTGACTGTTAGAGTTATTCTACTGCCAGGTCCTGACTTGGTGCCCAGTGCTAACAACTGTCTTTAAAGGCTTATGAATAGGGTCATAAACACTATTTACTTTAGTAGCAACATGTACTTTTAGCATTTCCACCACTCCCTCTCCATGCTGCTCACTGTCACATGCACAGGCATTTTATAGTGAGTGCATGTTTATTCTGTACTTTTTCCCACTTTTTGGGTTCACATGTGCATAAATTCATTTGTTTAAACTTTATTTTCATAATCAAGTTACTCTTGTATCCTGGCCTCCAATCTTCAAATAGCATGAACCTTCCCAGATTATACGTTCTAAGGTTTTTTCCTTCTTTTTAACTAAGGCCAAAAATAATAAACCTTGGTTATGATGCAAGCAACCAGACAGTTAAACCATTGGTTAATGTGCATTAGCAGAAGTTTAACTGCAGCAGGGCCCTGTCATAGACATAAGAAAACCATGGAACACTCCTTAGTTCAATAACAAACTTGATATTCACTTCCTGGGTGGCTGAGGATATTCAATTCCAATTTCACATCAAAGAAATGTCAAAATAAAAGTTACAAAGGCAACTCATTTTTGTTTTTCCCCAATTTTGCTTATGATGGAGACTGGGTAGTTGAAAAAGAGATTATTCTTCCTGTTTCAAGATGCAAACACTATCATGTTATAATGTATATTAGATGAGAAATCTAGGAAAGAAGCAATATGGTGCAAAGGTTGATTTGATGGTGACTGGCTTTTCACTAAAAATACATGGTAATAAGTAGTGGATATCATTCATATAGTTTTCAAGTTTATCTTTAGGACAGGGCTTGAATTCAGTTCAAGCAGATGGATGAAAATATTCACTCATTCAACATGCCAGACACTGTTAAGTGATGAAGTCAAAATAATGGCAAAGATTATAGCTGCAAGAGTCTGTCTACAAAAGACATATGGCAAAGAACTATAAAACTTGTGTTTTTTGATCTTCATGTAGGGATAAATGGCACCAACAGAAGATTGTTGATTATGTACTTAATTTTTTTCTCAGGCTTATTTTACATATTGTTTAGCTGTATGCATTTTACGTTCTGTTCCCTTAAAACTGATCACAGTATTAAGTTGGGGCTAAGAATGCTTTTTATGTGTATATAATAACAAGCCTAGTTTACAGCAAAAGACAGTTCCTAGTTACTACAGGAATGAAAATTAACCAGTGGATACTAATCTCTTTTTTTAACATGATGGCTTCTGTCTCTAACCACAGAGGGCTGGGCTCAGACCTCACTATAATAAGAGTAAGAGACTGAGTTTGGAGGGTAGTATTAACTATAGTACATGCTGAATGATGGGCTTTTCTGGGGCCTTTGTAAATGAGAAAGGATGATGAGTGAAAGATATGGATTCAAATAGGAAAACCTGGGGCATTTTCTTCTGGGTCTAATACCTTTTCCACATGCCAGCATTTGTAGATCTTTCTATGTGCACAAGGTATAAGGAGTGCATAAGGAGAATCCATTTTTCATTTTGTTTTGTTACTGCTTTTTAACTACTACAGACTCTTCCCCATGAGAATTTGATGTCCCTGAAATAAATTTTACTTCATCAAAATTGAACCCTCTCTTCAGAACGTCTCTGATGGCTCTTCTTCCTTTGAATACTCAGTGGCAAGAAGCCCTTAAAATTGCTTTGCCAATATTTTCTGCATTCTGGAACTACTCGAGTGAACATAACACTTCATTTTTTTCCCCCAGAAATCTCATTAAAATCCTTACTTGAAATTCGGATACAGTTTAATAAAGTTTCTGAATTCAGTATGAAACTAATAGTCCATTAAGAATAAGGAATGATTGATGTGTTTTCATTGACCTTTGTTGGTGACTTTAAAACACCCTTTAGCACATTTAAAATCACCAGGCATGACCGTCCAGTGCTCCGCCTAACCTAGCCTCTCATTTCTTCTCTTATTAAATCTCTTAAAATGTCGAGTGGAAGAGATTGTGTCAGTCTCCTTTACTATTCTATTCTAGCATCTTACAATTCATGCAATACTAAAAAGAGAGCAGCACTCTTATGAATGTAAATGTATGTTTTGATATTTGCTCAGGTTGAAGCTTTTTCATATTCTGTTGACTGTCTTATTCATGTGCTAGTTGTTAATCATGATGCAGATAGTTGACACCATACATGGTATCATTGTACACAACAGAAGTTGTGCCCAAAGAAGTTATGCCACAAATCACATAGCAATGATTTGAATCTTTTTGAGTGCGAGGACCATTTTTTGAATTCCCCGCTGGACACATGCATACACACATACACTTTTACTCTTTGTTATTTAAAAAAAATCCATAGTGGAAAACAGTTATTATGACTGTAGTAAAGCTCTTTAGCAACTATTTTATTATTTTATTAAATACAATAGCATCTTCATACATCTCTGGCAAGTAGTTATGCATATGTGAGAGACATTGTTTTCTGTCTAGAAAATGAAGAAATGTGTTCTGTTTATCATTCTAAGTCACTCAGAATATTGGTGGTTTTTTTTCCCATAAAAATCCTTCATTTGTTATGCATATTTTTGGGTCTAATTAAAGATAAAAATAACAAAGATTGGTACACATTTATTTATTTATTTATTTATTTATTTAGTTAGTTAGTTCTTCTTGTCTGTAGGCTACAAGAAGGGCCCGTGAGAACAAAATAATCACCCAAGATGATAAAGCATAATAAATTTGGATGCTTCATACTGGTTCTGAGCCTCAAACCATGCTGGTTATGATTAAATCAGAAAATGTTTGTAAATAACAGAAAAAATTTTTTCCTCTCTGCAAACATCTTTAGGGTGTACCAAAATTTTCTGGTTCATGGGTGTTATATAACTTAAAAGAAAAAAAAATAATCCTTAGCATATATCACTTCATGGAGGAAATGCTTAAAGTATAACAATCCACTAATAAAAAAGTATTTATGAGTGTCTACCATGTGGCTGGCAAGAAATCATTGGTTTCTTTCATGCATTTACCACATGTTATCTATTGGCTTTTGGTGAGTAATGAATATCAATTTCTATGGATGTAGAAAAGAATTTTATATTACTGAGATGCATTTAGACTTAGAAAGTTGACCCAGGTTCTATAGAAATAGATTTCTCTTTGACAGGTATTTTTCTTTGGCTAACCATAAAAGCACTGTTGGTTTCAATCATTTTTATATTTATAAAGGACAAGCTGATTTGTATCTTTTGGCGGCCAGTGAGTATTCTTCTGCCTATATGAAGAACCGATCAAATAGTTATGCACTGTCTCTGTTAGATTATGGGGAATAAGAATGTGGGGTTACAGCATTGAAAACAGATATGCTAAAGGTACCAAAAGATTGCTTGTCTTGATATGGCACTGATAGAGGGAGAGAATTTCCCCTTCAGACCTTAGGAGGCTTGATTGTTTCTGCATACAGAGATGGATACATGGAGATTCACTTGGAAACAGAATATACTAAGCTAGGTTGCTCAATAGAATATCTACTTTGGGCTACTGATATTTCTGGTTATCATAAAAGTCAAACTGGGGTATATACACACTGTTTAAATAAAATATAAGTCTTTAAAAGACAGCTTCCCTTGCTGTGGAAACTTTCCATGCGCTGCTGATGTTAGCAGTATTTTGTTGGGAAAGATTGATATCACAACTCTCTAGTATGAACTTTAAAATAAAATATGTCTAAAATAGTTTCATTAATTATAAATCACAGGCCTTTCTTGGGCTTTTACTGTGTTCAAGGCATTGAAGTTGACAGTCAATATATAATTATCTGTGGTGTGATAAAATGTGAAGTTTAATTAATGAGCTGTTTTCATCTTCCTAGTGTAGTGGTCAGTTGTACCCCATTTGGCAGTTATAGCTTGGTTATTTATTACTTTAGTGTTATAAACAGCACATGCCAAATTTGTAGCTTCTAACTTAAAAAGGTCCCATATGGAGCAAGAATGAGACTATTTGAGCAGGAGATGCCAACAGAATAAACTGGATTCTCAGCCTATTTCCAGACTGGATAAAAGACCTATTGAATTGGCAGAGGTGAAGGAGCATTTGGACAGGAAGAGGAAAATTAGACATAGCATGGTAGCCTTGTGCTCTGCTCTCAGCGTCCCAGTGGGAGTGAGGCTTTTAACATTTCCCTTGAGATTTTCAGGCATTCAAGAGCAAAGGAAACGTGTGTTTTCCTTTTCCCTTCTGAAACTTTGGAGGTGGCAGTCTCACTGATGTATCTTGTGCTTTCTTTGTACAGGTGAGTCGGACAGAGATGGTGATATGTGCCGAATGACAGCTGTAGTATGGTAGATATTACAGAAGTTAGGAAGAAAGTTACCTCGGCCTGGGTTTGGTGAGGAAAGTGTTTTACTGCCTTACCAAGTTCAGCATGGGGAACACACTATTATGTTGGCTGGTTAAAATTAATAAAATCTTAATTATTCCAAGAATATGAACAGTAATAACCTTGGCTTCTACCTTTTTTGCCAACATAGATAGTAAAATATCTATTTCTTATTAATTGGAGAATAGATAGAACAAACTTTTTTCTTCACCCTTTGGGTACTTTTTATTTCTTCAGTTATTAAACTGCTCCAGACCTGATGGTTAATAATTTTCTTTTTTCTCCCTCCCCCCAAAATCCTGAGGTAGCAGGAGTCTTGATCAAGTTCTATGTATATAATACACAGTATAGAGAAGAGCAACAATAGCCTCTAACAGAACAAATTCTAGTCATACATCTTGGAAATAAACCTAGATCCTAATAATCACTTAGATCATAGGGCATGCATATCCCTCGCAGAGTTTTTCCTCCCATAAGTCACATTTTTTCCAGATGTTCTTCAGTCTCAAAAAACACAGAATATTCATAGAAAAGGTACCACTACCATAAACTTTCCCTGCCCCAGAAAATCTCCAGGTAAGAGCCTCCTTATATTCAATTTCCATTCTAACAGTAAAGTAATAAATTGAATTACAGCAAGCCAATACAACTCCTTCCTTACTTTTTATCCCATGCAGTTTGACTTTACAGTGACTCAGAAAAACAGTAAAATATTACCATAACCATGAATTGTACCGTGTGAACTGGAAATAATGACTATGATGTTTATAAAAGCCCTTGAGAGATGTTGCTTAGATTTAGTTACAGATCTTTTATATTGGACTTAAGTCCTTCAGAAACTTATCAGTTATTTAGTGGATTTGCAGGATAATACAGAGTTGCATAATGTAAAATCTGAGTATAGAATTTACATTATAAAACTATTTATAATTACATCTGGCTCTTTTGTCTTTTCTATAAGAAACTGCATTTTCTGACAATTCTGTTCCTGGCAAAGTTACAGGTGGAGGTGTGACCTTTAACCCTAAGTAAGCAATTATATAACTAGTTAATAATAATCACTTTACCATCTGCAGTCCACACTAAATTAAAAGACACCTGATCCTCAATTTTGGCATGTGGCTCCAATGTCTGCCTTTTTTTTCCTAGTTCAGTAATGAATGATCATTTCTATCTTGGTGATTCTGACTGTCAGTTTGATGGATGGAAAAATAGAACACTAAGTACAGCCCCATTTATTCTGAACTGATTAGTTCCACCCAGCTTTGTTCCCATCCTACAGAGCTCAGTTCTAAGATAATCCAGGCTTTCATGTTTCTTCATCCCATTTTGGTCCAGTAAATAGATAGACCATTTGTATTAATTTTCCATTGTGAGGTTTTCTAGTCTTGAGTGAAATTCCATTGGGTTCTGGAGGGAAAGGGGGACAATGGAAGGCCAAAAAGCTTTTTGTGGACATGGATTGCTTTCCCTGTCTCCATGGAGACACAAAGCTATCCCTTGATGGGTGTTAAAATAATGTAAAAGTTCCACCCAGACCTGGATATGAGGAAAGCATTTGCTTTTTGTTCCACCATGTAGCAGGCTTTTAGCAGAATAGAAAAAAAATCAATCACATTTACTGACAGTCTAAACACCTTTTTAATGTATTGCTCATTGCTGGTGCTGAACAGGGAGGGAAGCAGAATGGAGATGTTGGCAATCATAAGGGCTTTTCTTTTTCTTTTCTTTTTTTCAATTCCACAGATGTTTTGGCCTGAGTGTCTCCACTTTAAGGCTTTTAAAAAATACCCTCTGTCATCTTGTTATAATAGTTATACATGAAGTATTTGAATTCCACCTCCCCCCCCCCAGTCTTCTAAATGCCTGGTTTACTTTCCTCTTCATATTCTGTTTTTTTAATTTAATTCTTCCCAATTCTCCGTATGATCCCATATCTTTCTATACCAAGGCAACTCCTTTTCTGGATTTAAATGATTTGAACTTGTCAATGTTGCAATCATCCCTTGGGTATTTAGCCTGTGTATGTACCTTGTGAAGTATCCTATACTCTTCAGGATAAAGAAAAGGGTGGATGGAGGTCATGGAATCTGTGACTTGCTGTTTCTGGCAGCTCAGCCTCATGAACTATATTCATGGGAATTTAAGAACCTGCTTTCTGGAGGTCACCTGGCTGCCTAACTACATTACTGTGGAAGATTCTTATTGGAAATGAGCTGTTAGTCCAAAAACATTCTTAATTAATAATGCTGAGTGACTCTGCAGCCAGCCAAGATACAATTATGGAAACATTTGTAAAGATTGTGTGACCTGCAAAATAAGCTTCATAAATATTTTTAAAAAACTCACAGGGCTTGGATTCATTTGTAGTTCATAAGCATGATGATTGGATGTTCATTCTGTTTTGTGACATGTGTCTCCCTCAAACATTGCTACAACCTTGGCACATTATCTGTCTATCATGAAGAAGAAAAAGAAGAAAAAAAGAAAAAAAAACTTAGGAGGCTTGGGGTGCATTAATTTATATATATATATATATATATATATATATGTATATACTCTAATTTATCAATCATATATATGTATATAGTATACATATGGTATATACTCTATATGTGTGTGTATCATATATGCTATCAATATATGTTGTCTATTATATATAGTATGTACTATATATGTCTATATATACTGTATATGTGTAAATAAATACATCAGCCTAGGGGCGCCTGGGTGGCGCAGTCGGTTAAGCGTCCGACTTCAGCCAGGTCACGATCTCGCGGTCTGTGAGTTCGAGCCCCGCGTCGGGCTCTGGGCTGATGGCTCAGAGCCTGGAGCCTGTTTCCGATTCTGTGTCTCCCTCTCTCTCTGCCCCTCCCCCGTTCATGCTCTGTCTCTCTCTGTCCCAAAAATAAATAAACGTTAAAAAAAAAAATTAAAAAAAAAATACATTAGCCTAAATATACTATGTATTTACACAACACACATAGTATTTACTATCTATAGTATCAATATATAGTATATATTACATGTATATCTATATATCTGTATCTATCCATCTGCCTACCTATCTATCTGTCATCTATCTATTATAATTTCCTTCTCCTAGGTATCTCTAGGGCGATGACTATTTCTTTCCAGGTCAGCCTTGAATATAAGGGTAGTAGATGGTCATCAATGGGGTGATTAACTTGTGTGACCTTATAAACATTTCCCTCAGACCCACCATGGAACCTCAAATTCTGTCAGTTGGGTTTTATTCTTTTAAGTTCTGAAGACTTTCGACAATATTCTTTAAATACCAATTAAAATTTAAATGTTCCTGTGAACACTTAGCAGCTATAACCTGCTTGAAAAGATAAAGGAAAGGGAAAAGGGGTGTCAGATGACAATTAGATAATAGCAAAATCCTGGCAAAAAGTTCAGCTAGATACCTGGATTTAGTACTGGGACATCTGAGGGTAGATGGGGCTCACAGACAAAAAAGGTGGAAAGAAAGTGTTAGAAGTTCACCTATTTAGTTTTGCGGAAGTCTGGCTCAGCCCCACTTTTGTGTGTAATAGGTATTCACCCTGTCAGACAAGTGTTTGGATGGTCTCTGAAGGGAGGTAGAGTAATAACTTTTCTCTCCAAGTTAACAGCCAGAACTTTCGCACATCCAAATAAACAATCTTCCATGCCAAACATCATATTAGTTTATAGGTAGATGTCAGTGGTAGAGCTAAAACATTACTTTAAAAGATTTCCTGTTGTAGGGGTCTGATAGAGGATCTGGAGGACAGTTTTGCCGGGCTGGGCCAACAAATGTTCTTCAATGTTTTCCCCAATGGCTCTGTTGAGTTTTAATTCTTCACATACAAGCAATTTAATGTGTTTCCTTGAAAGTAAAATGGCTGGGATAGAACAAGGCTCAAGAAAGTAAAAACTTTCCCTTATCTATTGGGTTTGATGGTGATGGGGTAGGTGACAAAATCTTTAAGTACTACTCTAAGTCTGCCTCATTTTCAGCCTTTTATGATGACCTAGTTTCTTTTGTTAGCAAAATTTGACAATTATACTTTTCCCTCAACATTATTAATGAATACTAGGCTAATAACTTTCTCTTGGTCAGTCTTATCCTGCACTTGCTTTCCAGTAATCTATGTTATCCCTGTGGCTTCCAGGTTCCAGACTTAGTATCTCCTACCCTGTCCCTCCCCAGCCTTTTAAAAAAATTCCTATTGGCATAACATATTGACCAGACCAAAGGGATAGGAGTCAAAAATAATGAAGATAATAATAAGTACCTATTATGTAGTCAGGTATTGTGTAGAGTTATTTACACACTTTATTTCATTTAATTCTCAAAACAAGGTTGTAAGATAGATATTATTGTAACCATTTTTATACATGTGTAAATTTTAGCTAAGATGGATTAAATAACTCTTAACCTTACACAGTGAAAAGCTGAGGTTTAAACCTAGGAATTGCTCGAGTCTAAAGTCAGTTTTGGGTTATAATCTCAGCTCCACCCATTGGCTACCTATTGTTAATGTCTAACATTTCCATTTTCTCATGTGTAAGCATATATGGGAATACACACAGTTTTCATGTGCCTAATACTGAAACATTTTCATGGGGTTTATAATAAAAATGCATGAAACAAGGCAGCTAAAATAATTTAAAATATTATAGAGCAGTAGTTTTCAAATGATGACCATTGGGATCTAGGGTCACCTGTGGGTAGAGGGTTTTTGAAGGAGGCTTAGTTGCAAGGGCTCTAAGCTCTGTTCTTAATAGCTGTACTTTTATCTGTTTTATGTATCAAAATTCCAAGTAATATTTTCAAACCAAAAATTCCATTGCTTTAAAAACAAAAAAGTTTCTATGTCCTGATTTGTTATAATGTTGGAGAGATTTATGTTAGGAATTTGGGACGTCAAAGTTAGAGCCACAAGGTTGACTGAACTTTCTGGCAACTTCTGAGGAAAAAGAACCATGTTTGTTTATAGAGTCCCCATTATCTTATTTAGAAAAGAAAAAAAGGAAAAAAAAAAAAAGGAAAGGAGGAAGGGAGGGAGGGCAGAACAGACAAACCAGTATGGCAAGGCAAACTTTCCTGTCATTAATTGCAGAAGGAATTTATAATTTTGTTTCTTATATGACGGGTATGATGGACAGTGATAGTTTCAATCATGATTTTGCACAAGATGTTCTTGTGATGGGTTTTTCTTTTAACAATTTTGATGAAACCTAAAAACATAATGTTAACTGAAGAGCATTCTTGGGGGAGGGCAATAAGATAAGATGTATAAAATGGGCATACTAACCTGCCTACCCTGCCTTATCAGGTTGTTGCTGAAGCTCAGAGAGCTAACTTGAGTTGAAAATGTTTGGAAACCTGTCAGAATTACCTGACTTTTAGATAGTTACATTATTCATTAAATCATAAGTATTATTGAGCTCCTACTCTGTGCCTGGTATTGTTCTAGGTTCTAGGGATGATCATCTAGGGTTGATCAATGCCAATCCCTGTAGGTTAGATTTTAGTTGTTTACCCACATGTTTTGCAAATTATATATTTCGTTACCTCACTACTTTGAAAGATAAGTTGGCTACACAAATAAATTGAGTGGGGCAGCTATCAGAACATGCAATCCTTGAGTCTTTAAGTTGGAAGGGTTTATGGAAGTTAGTTATTTGGCTCATCCTGCCAATATAAGAATCTCTCTTACATAATTCCTGAGGAAGGGTATCAGAAACTCTTCAGGTATTTCTAATTCGCAGGTAGTCCAGTCTATTACTAGACAAATTTAGATTTTAGAAGATTTCATCTTCGTGTTGAATAGCCTGGAAGATTGGAGAACAGTGGAAGAGATGGATGTTAGAAAATCCTCTATGTTCTTATGTTGATCACTTTGCCTTTTTAACTTCTGCTCATTGACACTAGTTCTACTGTGAGAACCATGAGGGGAAGAAACTTGCCACTTTTTTCTTGATAGCCCTTGAATTTAAAGATGTCTATGATGTCTTTTCTGAAATTTTTTCTTTTATAGGCTAAACATTTCCAGTTCTTACATTTTTCATTTAAGATAATTTCCAGACATCATCTTGGTTGCCTTTGTCTGGATACATTATTTTGACAATGTCCCTTTTAAAATACAACATGCAGAAGTAAGTATAGTGGCCTGCCTAATATATTAGACTCCATTCTGGAGAATTTATTTTTCATTTTCATTTTTTTTCCTTTTTTTGTTTTCAAAGCTTCAAATCCACTTAATTGAAATATGTGTTTGTGAGTGACCTCTGATCATATGGTGTCTCTCAAATTGTGTACCAATATCATTGTACGAACTTGTTATACCTAAAAGTGATATATCACATAGAGAATGCTCAGATGAGGTAATAGATATAGGCTGTTTGTAACTCACGAAGCACTAAACAAATATGAGATGTTGTAACTAAGGTCTTCGTATTATCAACATGTCAGTTCTGAAATCGTTGTTGACATACCCTTGCATCAATAGAACTTATTTCTATCATTTTATTTAGGCACTTCATTTCAGGTAATCTGTTGTCTTTTCCCGACCTTTTTTTTTCCTTTGTAATAAATTAATTGAGCCTACTTTTTTGTAAATTAATAAAAAATAGTTTTTGAACACTAATAAATGTACTGCTAAGCAATTCAGTGATAAAAAGAGATCTAAGAATCTTATGGAAGTAGGGTGGCCTTCAGTAAAACTGTAGATCTGTCATTGTTGCTTACATCAAAATACTCTTTCCAAAAGGCGCTGATATGCGGGAAGAGGGGAAAGAACTCCAGCCTAAGAGGTTGGAGAAGTGGTGGATGTTGGTATATGTAGCAAATTTGTGACCTTAAGTGTTTAAACATTTGCATTGAGGTGACAATGAAGATGTTTGGAAAACTATTGGTTTCTAGAAGTGAAGGCAGACACAGAAAGAAGGTAGGGAGAGATTGATTCAGGGTGCATGGTTTGGAGGATTGTAAGGAAAAGAGAAGAAAAAACAGGAAGGGAGAACACCTGCCTTTCCTGAGAACCTCCTGTTCTGCCAACCTCACCATACTAGCTTTTATTCTTAGGTTTATTCATTATGGTGTCAAGATGGTTTCAGTGGTTCCAGACATCACTTCCTCATTACAGGAATATAGGAAGGTATGAGAAGTGGTCCTAACCCACCCCAGGGGCAAAAGTCTTCTCCAGAAACCCTAGTATACTTTCCTTAAATATTGGTTATATTCTCACTATTCATCCACTGACAAATGCAGTGAGAATGATCAGTATTGGCATAGACAAATCATGGATTATCTTTTGGAAATGGGGGAAGAACTCACCTTTCCTGAATACATGGCTTGAACTCTGACCAAATCAGGAAGGAAAAATGAAAGGGGAAGGTACTGAATAGGCAATCAATAGTACCTGCTACAAATGATAGGTCCAGCTGAGATCTCTTTAGACAAAAATATGCTTTTGCTTTTGTTTTTGTATTTGTTCTGATATGGGAACAAATACTGTATAGTGGATCCTGGAAGAGATTTACATATTTATTTATTTTCTGTTTGTCCCTACTTGTATAATATACTAAATTTACTTTTCTTAACCACCTTGTCCATAGGGTATCCCAGAACTTTAGATTTCTATAAATTCAACTTGGTAATATGAATTCTAATCTGTAGAGACTATACAGCTTCCTGATTAATTTCTTTTTGTATGAGTATAGAGATTATTTATTGGATTAAAATGTGGCTTTATTTTGTGCCTATAATATATTCCTCCCAAAGCAAATTACTGCTGAAATGATTTCAATGTCTAAGACATTTAGTAGGTACAAAATAAAAATCCTAAGCATACAATTTCATGCTATAATATGATTTGATACTAGTAATATAGTGAGGGAGCATTGGTTTGTTTGGAAGATGAGACTTGGGGATGTGCTACTGGCTCTTCTACAAACTCACTTGTGGTCTTTTCAGTTACTTCACTTCTCTGGAGCTTAATTTCATCATCTCTTGCCTTGAGAAAGTTGTATTAGATCAATGTTTTCCTAGACTATGTTCCATGGAAAACTAACATTCTAAGAAAATTTTATTGATACATGTGAAATCTGGAGAATCTGGTCACATATACATGGGAAATACTGGGTTAAACCAAGTTAATCACATTTCATCACTGCAGGATTCTCAGAGCCTTTGATATGCTAATATTCACTGCGAATCTCCAAAAGAAATGGAAAAACATTCCATGCTCATGGACTGGAAGAACAAATATTGTTAAAATGTCAATACTACCAAGAGCAATCTACATATTCAATGCAATACCTATCAAAATAACACCAGAATTCTTCACAGAGCTAGAACAAATAATCCTAAAATTTTATGGAACCACAAAAGATCCCATATAGCAAAGAAAATCAAAGTTGGAGGCATCATAATTCTGGACTTTAAGCTGTATTACAAAGCTGTAATCATTAAGACAGTATGGTATTGGCACCAAAACAGACACATAGATCAATGGAATAGAATAGAGAACCCAGAAATGGACCCACAAATATTTGGCCAACTAATCTTTGACAAAGTAGGAAAGAGTATCCAATGGAAAAAAGAGTCTCTTCCGCAAATGTTCAGGGAAAACTGGACAGTGACATGCAGAAGAATGAACCATATTACTTTCTTACACCATACACAAAAATAAGTTCAAAATGGATGAAAGACCTAGCTGTGAGACAGGATACCATCAAAATCCCACAGGAGAAAATAGGCAGCAATCTTTTTGACTTTGGCCGCAGCAACTTCTTAATTGACATGTCTCCGGCGGCAAGGGAAATAAAAGCAAAAATGAACTGTTGGGATTGCATCAAGATAAAAAGCTTCTGCACAGCTAAGGAAACAATCAACAAAACTAAAAGGCAACCAACAGAATGGGAGAAGATATTTGCAAATGACATATTGGATAAAGGCTTAGTATCCAAAATCTGTAAAGAACTTATGAAACTTAAGACAGAAAAAACAAAAATCCAGTGAGGAAATGGGCAGAAGACATGAATAGACACTTTTCCAAAGAAGACATCCAGATGGCTAACAGACACATGAAAAGATGTTCAAATCACTCATCATCAGGAAAATACAAATCAAAACCACAATGAGAGACTACCTCGCACCTGTCAGAATGGCTAAAATTAACAACTTAGGAAACAACAAATGTTGGCAAGGATGTTGAGAAAGAGGAATCCTTTTGCACTGTTGGTGGGAATGCAAACTGGTGCAGCCACTTTGGAAAACAGTATAGATGTTCCTCAAAAAATTAAAAATAGGACTAGCCTATGACCTAGCAATTGCACTACTAGGTTATTTATCCAAAGGATACAAAAATGCTGATTTGAAGGGGTTGCTGATTTCTATCAGCACTATTGACAATAGCCAGATTATGGAAAGAGCCCAAAATGTCCACTGACTGATGAATGGATAAAGAAGATGTGGTATATATATACAATGGAGTACTTACTACTCGGTGATGACAAAGAATGAAATCTTGCTATTTCAACAACATGGATGGAACTAAAGGGTATTATGCTAAGCGAAATAGGTCAGTCAGAGAAAGACAGGTATATTATTTCACTCATATGTGGAATTTGAGAAACAACAGATAACATAGGGGAAGAGAAGGAAGAATGGGATAAGAACAGAGGGAGGCAAACCATGGGAGACTCTTAAATGCAGAGAGCAGACTGAGGGTTGCTGGAGAGGAGGTGGGTGGAGGGATGGGCTAAATGGGTGATGGGGCATTAAAAAGCTATGTGACCAGAAACGTATTTTTTTTGTTTTAGTTTTGAAACCAAATTATGGTTTCAAATTATGAATTATTTAACACTTTGAAGCACAGTTAGTGAAACATTGAACTGCATAATATTTGACTCTGCAGTTATGCAAAATTGATGTACTTTTTGATCTCAGAATCTTTCTTTAAGGATAACAGGATGGAGGGTCTCTGTGACTAAGTCAATCATGGAATACATGTTGAAGGAGGAAAATCAGAACTAGAATCTGAAAAATGGATCAAATTTTCATAGCTGAAGCCGAGTGAAGATATTTATGAGTAAAAGGAATGGCATGAATAAAGACATGAGCAGAAGGAAAGTGTAGTAGGTTTTGGGAAATTGTGACTGTCAGGAGTGCCTGGATTTAAAGTATATGCTGAGAAGTGGAAGGAGATAAAAGAGGAAATGTGAGTAGGTGTCAGATTGTTGAAAGTTTTGCATGTCAGAACAGAGAGGCTTTCCTCTCTATTTGAAAGCAATATGAGGAGTTATAATGTAAGCAAAGTGATATAAGGCAGCTTAATCTGGGGTAATGTGGAAGATGGATTGGAGTGTAGGCTGAAAGTGGATGACTTTGTGTTATGGACTTGAATTTGAATGAGGTTGGTGGCAATGGGAACAGAATGGAAGGGATGACTGTCTATTTCTGAACATCAGAGGAATCTGGAGTGTCTGTTTCTATCCAGAAAACACTGGAGAGTTTGCTGGATATGGAGAGAGACAGATCCAGCAAGAGAAATTACTCAAGAGGAATAAAGACTCTTATGTTTTTTTAGGGAACTAAGAATTCAAAGAGGAGTGCTGGTTGCTTGGTTTGTTTGTTCACTCACTTGTTTTTTGTTCACTCATTTATTCATCCATCAGGAACTGATTGATGACTACACTGTGTAGGTAAATGTGTCTGAGGACATTGTAGCCTTTTTCCTAATTCACTGCTAACAATTTGCAGTGAGGTCCTTGTATATTCTTACAGCTTATTCTCACTGATATACAAGGAAGGTGTATTACTTCATTAAAATAATAAAAAAATTGTAATTGCATTAAAATATTTCTTTTTATATATATTTTTTATTCCTCTAATTTGCTAAATTGTTAGAGCACATGATTTAAAACTACACTGGACAATGGTTTCTTATGAGATAAATATTTTGAGTCCCATAATCTACGTTAAGGGAATGTGAGGATTCAAGTGACACGATGAATTAGAACCACTTATCTGCATTTAATGCTCAAGAGGGATAATTATTGCTATTATCTCTCCTCTTCCTATTGTTTGTTATTACTATTACTACTGCTACTACTACTGTCACTACAATTGTTGTATGATAGTTGTGACTTCCTCTGGCTTTGGGTAAACCTCCAGCATATTCATTTGTAACTTCGATTTCTACTGTCCTATCTGTGCAGAAATGGGTTGAAATGGGGGTCCATAATAGATTGAATGAATTCCTGTGTAAAGTAGGCCTTGACATTTGGGAGAGTCTGAGAGGTTGAAGGCTGTGGTTCCTTGTGACCTGTTGGCATGAAGGGCCCTCAGAATATACTTGTGTGTGTGCTTGTGAGCATGTGCACATGTGTGTTCATGTTTGGCATGAGTGGTCATGAGTGTTTATATTTTAAGCAGTTTATTTGGATCTGAGATATTATTTAGCTAATTTTAATATTCTTTGCTTCTTTTTCCTTAACACTTTGGGGGTTTTCTTGGTTATTTTAAAGAAACTGTGGGGAAAGTCATGCTGAAGGAGAGGTAAGAAGGCCACTTTAATGTTGCTAGTCTCCCTGCTCTTCGCTCCTCTGCCGCCTCTTAACTTTGCCTCCTTTAACACTTGAACTCTGGACTCAGGATTTTTAAAGATAGGAACACATTTTTAGAAATTTTTGGAGTAAAAGAAAAATATGTATTCTCAACTCTACTTAGAAATCATGATAGTTATCATATTTAACATTAGGAAAATTGCAGTCCCCCATGATTCATGCCCTAGATTTTTCCCTTTGCTTTCATGTCTGTGCAAACATTTCCTGGCTTGTTTGAGTTCTCATCCATCCCAAGAGGGGAAAATCACAGATCATAACCACTGCTGACTGAAATCTATGCACTGGGCATGTGAAAGAGGAAGGAACAAAAGCTCAAGCCTACTGCTTCCAGCAAATTGAATGTGGATTTGGTGACTTCCTCCTCTGGGATTTTCTGTTTTGTTTTGTTTTGCTTTGCTTTTTTCCCTTTTGGCCTCTTCTTGGAACAACAACCTAGGAAATATTTTCATTCCCCCAAATTATTAATGCATTCATTCAGTCAACATATATTTAGTAAGCAGCTGTTTTGTGCCAGGTACTGTTTCAAGCCCTGGTACATAACAGTGATATATAACAATGAACAAAACAGACAAAAATACCGCCTTTATGGAAATTGTGGTTCTTGTGGGGACATAATTTTATACACACACACATACACACACACATAAATATAATTATACTATAGGTATTATTTCATATATGTATAGTACATATGTACACATCTATCCATAATATATGCATGACATAACATATATATAATATGCATACATAGTATACATATATAAAAATATACATCTATACATAAGATATATAAACATACCCATAGTAAATTAGGCAGTGATGAGAGATAAAATGGGGAAAGGGAAATAGTATTAGGAAGGGGAAGCATTGAAATTTTAAATGGGGAGTCTTAGGGAAGATTTGTGAAGAAGGTAAGGTCTCCAATGCATGGAGACATTCCAGGCAGAGGGCCTATTTTGCAGAGACCTGAGGAAAGGGGAGGAAATAAGGGCATGGGCCACGGAGTCTGATTATATAGAACCTTGGAGATCTATTGAGGGCTTGGGCTTCTACTTCATGTGACATGGAAATCATTGGAGGATTTTGAACAGAAGGTGACATGATCTGACTTCCGTGGTAAAATGCACTGACAAGGGCAAGGACAGAATCAGGGGGATGAACTAACAAACTACTTGGGAATCTGAGGGTTGGTTTTCAGTTTCTTCCAGGTAGTTCTTTCCATCAGACCTACATTTCTGATTCATAACTTGTATATGTCCCATATCTAGTTCATGGGAATCCCTTCATCATCTTTGCCTCAGTAAACAGTGAATGCATCAGCAACTTTTTCCTTTGATGAAACTGCAAGCCTACGTATCTCTTGTTCTTTAGAATTTTCAGGTAGGAGTCAGACACCAGTTCACTAGGTTCCTCTCTAACAAAGAGATTGATGATAAATTTTCTGAGTCCTCTCTTTGTCCTCTATCTCTCTTGACTGGAGTCAAGAAGGCAGAATTCATTTTACCCTTAGAAAGGGATGGATTCATATAATGCCAAGAATTTTCTCTACAGAAATCTTCTTAAGAAATCCTCCCTGAGTAATAAATATCATTGAAGCCCCTCTCATTAGACTTTGTTTTAGGAGCTAGGACTTCTCCCACATACCTTTCATGGAAGAAAAGAGGGAGGGTATCCTTTGAGGAAATCTTTCTCCCCAAGCTCTATTCTTCCCTCATCTTTTATTCCTTAGATGCAAGTGAGGGACTCCAAAGTTTTATAAACATTTTTTAAAAATTCCACCTTTTAAAATTTGCATCTTGGTCTGGCACTTCACCCTGAAATGTCATAGCTATTATATCTTGATGCCTTGCTTGCAATATCATGTTACAAAGAAAAGGATTATTTGCTAACTTATGCCTTGGTAATGACTATCAAAAAATAAGAATATGGTTGGCAGGGGGAGAAAAGAACATTCAGGATGTCATATCATTATGTCTTGGCATGGTGACATGCATGTAGTAGATACTTAAATATTTGTTGAAAGAATGGTTGAGCTTCGTGCTTTCAGTGGAAACTGAAAAGTAAATTCATATTTGGAAAACAGTTCATGATCAGAATTAAGTCCACCCCTCATAAGGATAGTGCAAATAAAGTAATTGTGTGCTCACTCTACATCAGACTCCAAAATATTGTGTTTTTTTTCCCCTGCATAGAAGTTGGTCATCAATTTTTAAGCCTCAAAGTCCTTAATGAGTCTGTAGAGGAGCTGTCACATAATTGGATAACAAGTGCTTTCATGTGGCCACCAGTCTTTGGGGTTGTAGAAGGAGTAGGAGAGCTTTCTGACTGATGGAAGAAGGGTTGTACCTTCATTTCCAGCACTCAGAGTTGAATTCAAGAAAAATGTTTTAGAAATGATGATGATAAATACTGGAACACTGCTTTAACATGCTCTATTCTAATATGGGATTCACACTTAGACTCTGTATTGCCTCTTATAAATAAATGTATGTCAAGAGGATACTATGCCCCAAGTCATAAACTAGAAGACAGCGTATAGTGTGAAAGGCTAAATAACAGTATAGGAATGGTTGTGAGACATTTCATAGTTAATTGCCAGTGAGATGTCTAAACAATGAGTTCTGTGAGAACAGATGACGAAAACAATCACTATGGAATGGGGAGGAATGTGAAGGCTTTTTAGAAGATTAGAGAAGGCAGCTTTATGCTAAGTCTCTATCATATAAAGTTTGGTATTCATATAACATATTTCATGTGAGTGTGAAATATACAAATCACTTAATCACTCTGTGACTCAGATTTTCATCTACCCTTTATTTTATCACCTTCTTTGAAATTGAGATATATAATACATATTAGAAAAGTACCCCAAATGGTTTAATGAATAACAGTTCAATGAAAAACAATTTAATGAACAAATAAAATTAAATAAAATAGCCATACACATAATTGCAGTTACACAAGAGAACATGAACAGTGTTCTAGATGTCTTGTGTCTCTTCTCAAGCACCACTCCCTTGCTCTTGGCTTGAGGTAACTGCTGTCCTGCATTTTGTGGCAATGATTTCTTTACTCTTCTTTTAATTTTGTATGTTGTGTGCTATAAAAGAAAAATTTCCCAACTCTGGTCTGGAATAGAATCTTTCTGTGTGATGTAATTTATAACAAATTTCTTGGTAAAGATTAGTGTTTCTGAGAGAGCCCCTGAACACTTTTCTAATGGACTTTAATGAGATTAAGGTTTGTTTCAGAAATTAATTACCCATTAGTTTGGTTCTCATTTGACTATCAGTCAAAAATCTACTACCTTTATGGGGCACCTGGGTGACTCAGTCGGTTAAGTGCTGGACACTTGATTTCAGCTCAGGTCATGATCTCACGGTTCATGGGTTGGGGTCCTGCATCAGGCTCCATGCTGGCAGTGCAGAGCCTGCTTGAGATTCTCTCTCTCTCTCTCTCTCTCTACACCTCTCCCACTCTCTCTCTCTCTCTCTCAAAAGTAAATAAACTTTAAAAAATGGATTTTCTATTTAAAAAAAATCTACTACCTTTAACAAGACTCTCATCTTTATATGTCTAGACTAGGATGACTACCTAATCATTTTCTTTTTCTACAAAATATACCTACAAAGAGTAAATATTTGAATAAGTCTCTAGGTATCTTTTCCCTTGTGTGCAAAATGTAAAACAAAACAAAACAAAACCCCCCCAACTTTGATATCTTCTTATAACTAAATAGTCTGAAAAGTTTATTGGAATGGTATACATTGCTAAATAATAATAATTTTAGTGTTGTACATTTTTGAACTTAATAAAAATAGATTCATATTTTATCTTATTGTCATCTTTGCTTCTTTTGCTTAGTATTTTGTTTTTAAGAGCCAACCATCTTATTATATATAGTTTTTTATTCATCTTTATTGCTGTGTGTAGTATTGCATTGTGTGTAGTATTGCATCAACAATGCAATACTACAATTTAATGAATAAATTAAAATTTATTTAATTTAATTTAATGAATAAATTTAATAATTTATTAATAAATTTAATAAATAATTTAATTTAATTTAATTTAATGAATAAATTAAAATTTATTTAATTTAATTTAATGAATAAATTAAAATTTATTCATTCTACTGTTGATGGATACCTTGTTTCCAGTTTTGGACTGTTAAGGATAAGACTGCTACCAATGTTCTTATATATGTATTTTAATGCAAATATGCAAGAGTTTTTCTAGGGAATGTACCCAGGGGTAGAATTGCTGGGTCACAGGATATGTATATATTCAATTTTAGTAGATAATATACATTTGTTTTCCCAGGGTAGTTGTACCAATTTGTATTCTCAGCAGTATAGTGTGAGAGTTTCCATTTGCCCCCATTTCCTCACTTAACATATGCTGGTTTTAGACTCAAAATTTTCTTAATTGGTTCAGAGTACAGTGGAATCTCGTTTTGGTTTTGACTTGTATTTGTCTGATTAGGCATGAGGTTGAACACATTAACATATATTTATTGATTGCTTGGATTTTTTTTCTTTCATGATGTTCCTACTCAAGCTATTGGGCAGTCTAAAGCCCTTTGTTGCAATTATCTTCTCCCACATTATGCTGTTTTTATACCATTTCCAATAAAATCAAATTTAACAATCTTTTCCTTTATACTATGTGGTGTGTGTGCATACATGCATATACAAATACATTCTGATGTTAAAATATTTTCATAAGTTACTTAATTCATTTATTCTAACAGTTTTTTGGTGGAGTCTTAAGGCAATTTTACATATAAAATTATGTCATCTGTAAACAGAAATAATTTTTCTGTTTCCTTTTTAATTTAGCTGCCTTTTATTTCTATGTCTTGTCTGACTGCTCTTACTAGTACTTCCAGTACTATGTGGAATGAAAGTGGTGAGAGTGGGGACACCTGGGTGGTTCAGTCAGTTAAGGTTCTGACTCTAAATTTTGGCTCAGGTCATGATCTCATGGTTTGTGAGATCCAGCCCCACAGTGGGCTGTATGCTGACAGTGTGGAACCTGCTTGGGAGTCTCTCTCCCTCTCTCTCTGCCCCCATTACCATATGCTGTCTCTCCCTTTCAAAAAATAAAAAATAAACATTAAAAAAGTAGTGAGAGTGGACATCCTTGTCTTATATTGGATCTTAGAGGAAAAGCTTTCTTTTGTTTTCCTACTGATTATAATTTTAGCTGTGGGATTTTCACAAATGGCCTTTATTGTGTTGAGGAAATTTCCTTTTATACCTATTTTGTTGAGAATTTTCTTATCATGAATGGATGTTGAATTTTGTTAAATGTTTATTTTGCTTCTATTGAGATGATCATGTAGTTTTTATTTTTCAGTTTGTTAATGTGGTGTATCACATTGATTGATTTGCATATGTAAACCAACCTTGCATCCCAGGGATAAATCTCACTTGGTCATATTGTATCTTGGTCACTTGGTCACTTGGTCATTGGTCATATTGTAACAGTTCTTTATACAATTTGTATATCAGTCCTTTGTCATATATATTCTGCAAATGTTTTCTCCAGGTCTGTGGTCTCTCTACTCATTTTCTTGATCCCTCAGCTTATTAACCATAGCTATTTTATTATTTTTTAATTTTTATTATTTTTTTAACGTTTATTTATTTTTGAGACAGAGAGAGACAGAGCATGAACAGGGGAGGGGCAGAGAGAGAGGGAGACACAGAATCAGAAGCAGGCTCCAGGCTCTGAGCCATCAGCCCAGAACCCGACACGGGGCTCGAACTCACGGACCATGAGATCGTGACCTGAGCTGAAGTCGGATGCTCAACCGACTGAGCCACCCAGGCGCCCCAACCATAGCTATTTTAAATTCCCAGTCTTTGATGATAATTCTAACATCCCTGGTATATCTGAGTGTGGTTCTTATGCTTGCCCTGTGTTTTTTGCCTTTTAGTATGCCATGTAAGTTGGTTGAAAGTGGGATGTAATATATGGGATAAAAGTAACTTCAGTATATAGGTCTTATTGATGTGGTGGTAAGGTATTGTGGGAGGGGAAGCATTCTATAGAATGCTCTATGATTATGTCGGTTTTTAGTGAGCCTGTGGCCTGAGCTGTGTCCTTCAAAAGTGTTTCCCCCCCTGCTTCTACACACACACACACACACACACACACACACACACACACTCAGGTGGGACAGGAAGACTAGAAGAGACTGCATTTATTGTTATTATTTTATTATATTCAATACTTTATTTAATCTTCAGAACAGTTGTATAATACCCTCTTATAGAGGAGTAAACAGACACAGAGTGGTTAAGCTCCTCACTAAATATCACTCATTGAGTAAGTGGCAGAGCCAGAATTCAAACCTAGGCTTTCTGGTCACTAATCATGCTCAATCACTACTGTTTACCTTCTGTTAAAGAAAGAGGCTGTAATTATATATTTCCCTTCCTCTGCATCAAATGCTACAGAGTATTGGAGCTGGGTATTTCCCTTCCTACAGGTCTCTTACATTCTAGTGAAATAGTTTATTTTGTTAAGAAGAACACAATGCTTGGACTTGTTTCAAAATGAATACTTTTCTTCTCCCCCTGATGTAAACATGAAAGGATTTTTTCTCTAATTATCTCTGGGAAAACCTCATGTGGGAATACCCACAAAAGTGAAAGAGCCCCCACTTTCCCCAAGACTGTCCCTCCCTGGAAATTTTAGCTCTCAAATTTGTTCACACTGAGTTTCTAGTAATTCATCAAGTATATTCTAGATTTTTCTACCCTGGTACTGGTTTCCACGGAGGTTTTTGCTCCTGGGTTTTTGGTTTAGTAAGTTATGATTCTCTCTATCTTCCTGTCTCCTCTCAGAATTTGGAGGCAGTGGTTTGTTTGTGATCTTGATTTGGTGATAGATCTAAGAAAAGTTGTTGATTCCCAGTTTGTTGTGGAGAAATAGTGAGTGACTAGTGGATATATTTCTTTTGAGGTGATGACAGTGTTCTAAAATTGATTGTGGTGATGGTTGTGTAATTCTATGAATATCTAAAAACCACTGACTTGTATACTTTATGGATGAATTGTATGCTTTGTGAGTTCTATCTAAATAAAGCTATTTCCCAGGTATCCTATAAAAAATTAGCACAGAGATTTATTCTCTTGCAGTTTTGGAGGCCAGAAGTACAAAATTAGTTTCACTGGGCTGAAATTAAGGTGTTGGCAGAGGCTATTCTCCCTCCAGAGATTCTGGGAGAAAATTCCTTTTTTGTCCTATCCACCTTTTGGTGGCTGCTGACATTCGTTGGTTTGTGGCTGTATCACTCCCATGTCTGCTTCTGTGGTCACATTGCTTCTCTTCTGTGTGTCTGTGTGTATGCATTTGATGTTTCTTATAATGATACATGTGATTGCATTTAGGACTTACCAGAATATCCAAGATAAACTCTATGTCTCAAAGGGTGCCTGGGTAGCTCAATTGGTTAAGTGTCCAACTCTTGATTTCAGCTCAAGTCATGACCTCAGGGTTTGTGGGCTCAAGCCCTGCATCTGCGTTGACAACTCAGAATCTCTTTGGGATTCTCTCTTTCACTCTTTCTCTCTCTGCCCCTCCCTGGCGCTCTCTCTCTCTCTCTCTCTCTCTCTCTCTCTCTCTCTCTCTCTCAAAGTAAATAAATAAATTTAAAACAACTCCTCATCTCAAGATCCTACATCTATAAAAAAACCTTTTTCCTTATAAGGTAGCATTTACAGGTTCCACAGATTAAAGGCTGATATCTTTGGGGGAGGCATTATTTGATTTACCACAAATCCAAAAAGCCTATTTTTATTTTTATTAATTTTTATTTATTTTTTAATGTTTATTTTTGAGAGAGAGAGAGAGAGCACACGAGTGCATGTGAGCGAGGGAGGGGCAGAGAGAGAGAGACAGAGAGTCCCAAGCAAGCTCCGGGCTGTCAGTGCAGAGCCAGATGCGGGGCTCGAATTCACAAATGGAACCATGAGATCATGACCTGAGCCGAAATCAAGAGTTGGACGCTTAACCAACTGAGCCACCCAGGTGCCCCATTAAAAGGGCTGTTTTTATTTATTTTTTTTATTTTATTTATTTATTTTTATTTTTTTTAATGAAATTTATTGACAAATTGGTTTCCATACAACACCCAGTGCTCATCCCAAAAGGTGCCCTCCTCAATACCCATCACCCACCCTCTCCTCCCTCCCACCCCCCATCAACCCTCAGTTTGTTCTCAGTTTTTAAGTCTCTTATGCTTTGGCTCTCTCCCATTCTAACCTCTTTTTTTTTTTTTTTTCCTTCCCCTCCCCCATGGGTTCCTGTGAAGTTTCTCAGGATCCACATAAGAGTGAAAACATATGGTATCTGTCTTTCTCTGTATGGCTTATTTCACTTAGCATCACACTCTCCAGTTCCATCCACATTGCTACAAAAGGCCATATTTCATTTTTTCTCATTGCCACGTAGTATTCCATTGTGTATATAAACCACAATTTCTTTATCCATTCATCAGTTGATGGACATTTAGGCTCTTTCCATAATTTGGCTATTGTTGAGAGTGCTGCTATGAACATTGGGGTACAAGTGGCCCTATGCATCAGTGCTCCTGTATCCCTTGGATAAATTCCTAGCAGTGCTATTGCTGGGTCATAGGGTAGGTCTATTTTTAATTTTCTGAGGAACCTCCACACTGCTTTCCAGAGCGGCTGCACCAATTTGCATTCCCACCAACAGTGCAAGAGGGTTCAAAAGGGCTGTTTTTAAAAAATATTTCCTGATGTCTGTAGGGGCCACACATACCATAAATTGTTTATATTTGATAGTAGGATTTAGGAAAAAAGACCAAATGATCACTTAATCTCATGGGTCTACTAGCTGGAAACTATTTGGATATCCATGCTGTATTTAATAACCAAGCCAAGATATCATTAGCTTATGGACTTTTCAAGTTTTGGGCTATCTAAGGCTTTGTCTTGGCTTTGTGATAAACATGGTGTATGTTTGTGACTAGCTGGGATGTCCCGGTTTTGCTTGGTTCATATCAAGTGCTAATACTTCCCAGAAACCTCACAGGGTCAGGAACCATTTTTGTGGGTTTGTGTGTGTGTGTGTGTGTGTGTGTGTGTGTGTGTATGTGTGTATGTGTGTGTGTGTGTTCATTTTACAAGTTCTGGTGTAAATTGTGAATATCTATAAATGCAAGAGATCATTTTATTGGAGTTACTTTCCACTGATAGTTCTCATTGCACAACCTAATCATGAGTCCCCTGACACAACTTTACATTTCTAGGGAGAAGGAAAATAATGTCCCATAAGTTGAAAACGCAGTGTAAGGATGTGCACTTTACAATTGTCTTCTAAGAGTTCTAGAGGAGTGAAATTCATGGAAACTGTTCATTTTAAACTCCCATTTAACTCTTTAGGGAAGAAAATCTGAGACTCATCTATGAGGGAGGGGACAATGAGATCATTTTTGAAACTTCAGTTAGAATATTTGCATTGAAGTGGCAATTTTCCCTCAGCGTTGTTACTCTGAAGGATAGTGCACTGATTCTGATGATATGACCACTGTATAAAAATGTTTGTAGCTCCTTTTATGAGGTAATTGTCCTCAGATCCAACTTCTGAAAAATTGAGCTCTTATTACTTCCTAATCATCCTTAATGTTTAATGTAATCCTTAATGTCCACAGTCAGTATCATGCAACCTGCTGATGCACTTTACTTGCCATCTCTTACTTTGAGTCATTTTGGATTATGTAAGAAAATAAAATTCACTTTTAGAGGATGAAGTTTCGCTAAAACTGACACTATTCAAAAGACCTGATGTCTGTAATAAAATGGAACTCTGACAAATTTTAAGTAATGGCAACTTAATGAGAATATGTGTATAGCTACCAAAGTGGAAGACCTTAAATAGGACAATACACATTTGTATGTGTAGGTTTTGATGTAGGTGTGTGTGACTGTGTGTATGTGTTTAAAATAAATCACATTTCTTGTAGTCATATTTTGTATACTGCAACCAAAAGCACAGAATCCTTTTTCATTGATACACTTTGCGTATCTACAGCCAAGAACAAATACTTTTTGATTATTCATTATTTACTGGGATAGTTATAGGCTCTGGGAAAAAAAACAGACACAGTCCCTGATTTTATGGAAGTTAAGTAAGTAGAGACAGACAAATAAAATATATTTTGTGGCAATAAGTAATGTGAAGAAAAATTAAGGTCAGAGAGAAAGTGATAGGGTGGAGCTGCTATTTGGATAAGGTGGTTGGGAAAGACCTATCCGATAAGGTGATGTTTGAGCAGACATTTAAAAAATTGAGGAAGCTAGACTTGTGGATATTTTGGGGAGTGTCAGGGTGGGCTGTTGAAGAGAGCATTCCCTAGAGGGAACAGCAATTGCAAAGGGGGTATGCTTGCTTGACATAGTAAACTGTGAGAACAAATATCCTGTCTCAAGAGACAATGCAAAACAGTTTCAGATTCAGAACTAAGTACAAATATACAGAGGAGGGAAAAACTGGTTTATACTGGGGTAAAATCTCTCCTGATCAAAGCTCAGGATAAGACCTACTTCTCTTCTCTTTGTGTCTTCTGCTCTCCATTCTACCCAAGAACATTTGGACTTGCTTTCCCTTTTAATTTTCTGGTCTCAAATTACTTGAATCGGATAAATCCAATCATGGTATTCTAGATACATGTCCATGCAATTAGGATGCATCATTGTGGTTCAGACATTGTGTTACTCAGCTTATGTTGAGGCATTAGAGTCAAAAAGCATATTGCTAAGGGAGAAGCAGACTTTGATGAAATAGGAAAAATATTTTATGAGTAATTTATTTTAGCTGAGATGACTTAGCTAAATTGTCTTTCTATCTACCACAATCTTCATTTTCTACTCTTGGTTTCTAATGGAAAGCTTTCTGTTGGTTATAGAAGGCTCCTTTGCAGGATGGTGTCTCAAGTACTGTTAAACAGCCAAGTGGGGACTTCCGTTTAGCCCATGGAAGAAGTTGCCTGAAATGAGGGTTCTATTTTACAAAAGTAAGAGGCATGGGGGCTTAGTTGTAGCAATTAGAGTTTGAAGGAGCCATGGAGTCCTCTGTGATTACAACTTCTAAAGTTTACTTTTGGTGACATGAAGGCCCTGCTCAATTATGGTGGAATGGGAATTCACATTAGCTGAGTGCTTTCTGTGTGGCTGACATTGTGCTGGACACCTTCATGCATAGTATCTTATTTCATTAGCTCCTCAATTCTGTGAAATATTGGCAGGGGCTTGTGCTAGGTCTTCTCTGTTTGCCCTTTAAGTCTGCTCTTCAGAGCTCTTTTTTGCCTTCTGCGTACTAAGATGCTTCCCTCTGTGTATTTCATTAACTAGACTCCTTTGCCAATGGGACAGATAGGCCAGAGATCAGAGAGTGGTAGGTGAGAGAGGGAGTGGTCTTTATCCTCCTTGCTCCTTACTTGCCAGGCTGCATGTTGGTCATGGCTGTGTTGCTCTTTGGAAGGCCCTCTGCTATAGCTACAGCATTACTTATATGTCTAATTTTTTCCTTCTTCCAGCTGATTTTGGGTCAGGAGGGAGGAGGGAAGAGGAAGTTCTGACTCTCTGCTTTGGTAGATCTGGAATGCTCCACCAATGCTTATGCACGTCCTTTACCTTGTCCACACCTTTGTTAATAATCCCTTCATTAAGTTCTCCTTATTTACCCCATTTGGATGTTCTTTCCTTTCTTGCTATGACTGTAACTGTTCCCTTTTTACTTGCCCCACTTATAGAGAAAAAATCTGAGTCTCAAAGAGGTTGAGGGATTTGTTCAAAGTTCCCCAACTAATTTGTCAGAGTCAGGATTTAAAACTAGTTCTATCTGACTCTAAAGCCTTACAGTTTTCAACACTTACCCATAAAGCTAGTTAATGGTGGAACTGCAACCTGAACCCAAGTTTGTAATCCCTCTCTAACTCCAATAAAGCTCCAATAAAGATGTATATGAGTGTCACTCCATCATTGTTAGCTCTGTTTTTTTGTTTGTTGCTTTGAGAGAAAAACAATAAACTTTTTCTTAATGTGGAATGAGTTAAATGTTATTTTAAAGATTGAAGATTTTAAGATTTTAAACTTAATTATAACTGGTAATAAGATGGTTAAAAAAAGATAGGCACAGGGGCGCCTGGGTGGCTCAGTCAGTTAAGTGTCCGAGTTTGGCTCAGATCATGATCTCCCAGTCCAGTCTGTGAGTTTGAGCCCCGTGTTGGGCTCTGTGGTGATAGCCGAGAGCCTAGAGCCTGCTTCGGATTCTGTGTCTCCCTCTCTCTCTGCCCCTCCCCCGCTCACATCCATGTGTGTGCACTCTCTCTCTCTCAAAAATAAATGAACATTAAAAAAATGTAAAAAAGTAGGCACAATATGTGTTTTCATAGAATTTAGAGCTTACAGGAAGAATGATTGAAGAGTTCTGCAATTGTAAAATTGTGACTGTGATTGATAAATACTATGTAGAAGAGGTACCAAACTATGAAAACTTAAATGTAAGAGCGATTTAACCTCCTCATGGAGGACTGAGGATACTTCTTTTAAAAAATGATGTTCCAGCTAAGATTTGAAGGATAAGTAGGCATAAAGTATAGTCTTCCCAAATAGAAGCTAAGATAAGTTAGTGGACAAAACTGCTTATTTCCCAACATAAGAAAATTTTGTTCCATATAGTGGCCTGATTTTATTGCTTTGCTTCACTCACTGAGATGAATTATCCTGGCCCGAAAGGAGATTGCTTAAGATGACCTCTAGCTCTGAGAACATGAGATAGGTGAAGCCAAGAGTCCTGGAAACCTTGGACTCTGAGAGAGAGAGCCCAGGGTACACAGGCATTGCCATAGGTTGTTGTTGCATCCAGGGACCTTAGAGATAATCTGATGCAACCCCTGTATTTAATAGGGAAGGAGACTAGAGAGCTACCACCGTGGTCTGGGGAATTAGTGTGGTATTAACTAAACACTAGAACGGGGGACATCTACCTTCTATCAGCTTCTCATGCTTGCAGGTTGGGTAGCTGTGTCTGTGTAGATGGAATATAAGTAGTTTGGTAGTAGAAATATTAATTCTAGTGTTTATTAGGATACAAAGATTTTTTTTTTCAATAAAATTATTTGTCAGTACTTGTTGCTCTGGTTTTGATGAGAGTCTGGACAGATTAGTCAAGACCACTAAATATACTCTCATACCATACTTTAGTACTGTGTATACTTTACATTATTATGTAATAATATTTCCTTGGATTTCAAAAACTATTAATTAATAATGCTTGTAATAAATATATTATTTCAAATTGTTTCATAACAAAGAAAAGGCAATGTTTAATAATTCCTTTTATGAGACTGCTATTCCTTGATGTCAAAACAAGATAAAAATAGTTAAAATAAAAGTAATCTACCTCTTGTCACAGCCTGGTAAAATGCTGGACCAGCATTTGATTCCATGTCTGCTTGCCTGAGGTCTCCTTCTCTCAAATATCCTTCTTATTTTGGAATAGTTTTAAACTTACATAGAAGTTGCAAAGATAATACAGTGAGTTCTCATATACTGCTTGCCCAGTTTCCCTCATTATTAACATCTTACTCAAGTTCTTTTAAAATAAAAAAATTTAAATCAATTCTAACTCAGATGTGGGGTGCTGAATAAACACATGGTCCACAAAACAAAATTCTCTAAGAGAAAACATCTGAAAACTTTGTAGCATAAACTTGGAACCATATGATAATTGCTTCCTAGAAGAGGGTTTAATGGTGATAGGCAAAAAGTAATGAATGGAAGGAAAGAATAGGATGAGGAATTCAGGTAATAATCTAGATATTTCTGTCAGGTATCTGGGGTTTTTAGTCCTCACTATTCTTTAAGCATAATTATATATTTGGAGAGTTGTTTCCATTGCTGTATAAGATTGTATCCATATCTTTCTCTTAAGAGGAAAACACTCTAATATTTCCCAGCATATTACAACTTGTGTTTAGCTGTGACTGAGGATAAGTCAATAATATACTTAATTGACATACTCCATCATAGAGATTTCTCTGTCTTAACAAACATGGTGCAAGGTAGTATGTCATTTGCCTCTGGAATCTCTTCAAATGTGTTTGGAATATATATACACATATGTACTCTACATACCTTGCATTTCATCACCATATTGTGGTTTCTGAATGTGTGGAATTAGGGTTCTAAATGAAAGAATAAAGGGAGACATGGAGTCATTTTAAAATACGATTTTTTACAATTTTGAGAGCAAGGACGGAAAAGAACTACAAAAATGACATACGAATGTAATCACTGTCTTTTGTAGCCTTTGTCTTCTGTTCTTTTTTTTTTTTTTTGACCTTGAGTCAGTTTTCCTTCTGTTGTATTCAAGTCTTTCCAGTAGACTGGCTTTACATTGCTTGCAGCCTGGACTTGGCCCCTGAAGAGGTATTAAGAGGAACAGTTTAATGGTTAGCAAGTTATGCTGGGAGCTGAGGTTGCTGAGGCAGAACAGGACACAATTGTCCAGACTGGTTGCTTGGGGAACAAGGTTGTCTGGATGGTGTAAGTTTAACTTAATGGCTTTGGCAATGGCCAAAGGCAGTGGTTAAAGAATGTCCTAAAGAGAGAGGGAGTAAAGGGGCTGTTGCCCTGGAGTTCACTTGTAGTTTGTTGTTCATAATTTCTATCTTATCCTCAACTAATGTGGGATCCTAGTGTAGTTTAGGGGCTTATAGAGCTTTGAAAAAAGGTAAGATAGGAAGATTATTAGCAAACTGCTGGTGGGGAATTAAGTGTCCCTGAGCAGCAATGCTAATGACTGTGAATATAATATAGAGCTGGGCTATTTATCCTTCGGTATTTTAGTGGTATATACCTCATGCCCTTGCCTCTTTGCTCACCTTGGGGAGAACTCTGTTTGCAATAAATAAGCTTATGATGTCCAGAGAGGAGTTTTGACAGTAAAACTGTATGACTTTGTTTTCCTTCACCACAAATTTTGTATTTTAAGACACTCTCCAAGCCCCATAGCAAAAGATTTTAAAGCAGCCAGGCTGTAAAAGAAATCTCTGTGAAGATAATGGAAAACGCCCTTAGAAGCCTAAAAAGAATTTCTTGTGTTCTGTCTTGCTCATCTTCTTTTGTAGCCTTGGTTTTGATGGAAGTTTATTAAGGTGTACATGTGATTGGGATAGGAGAGGGAAACTCAGGATATGTAAGGAGAATCATTCTATCTAATGGTATGCTGCAACTATAGGAGGGACTGAGTTTGGGAATCTATTTGTCCATTTACTAAAAATACTAGACACTCGGTAAAGGTCAGTTATATCGGTTAGAGGAAAAGTACATTCATGGCCATGACTACAGCCTTAATTAAGGGCCAGATAAATTAAAAAGTACTGTCATTGATCCCAAGAGAAGTCCAGATTGGAGAAAATGTTCAGATGGGTTAGTGAAAATTCATCACGTCTACAAGAGGACAAATAACTTGAAAAAACAGGCACGTGCAGATTTTACAGGTTCACTAGCATTGTCTTAAGTTATAGGAGGATGAGAAACAAAATTCGGGAAAAATATAGTAGAATTTCTGTATTGGAATAATTTCTATTTTGAATGATTTCAGAAGGTAATTTTCAAGAATGTGCTAATGGAGATATTCTAGGGATTGTATTATAGTTGTTCTGTGCTAGAGGATACTAATTTGAATTCTAAAATAATTGTATCTAGAAGTTTTAAATGTGCATAAAAGGAGAGGGCACTGGGGCCTGATTACATCCATTTACTTCAGTTGATTTTTTTCATTCATTCATTCTTCAAGCTTTTACTGAAAACAGATTATGTGCTAGGCACTTTTTGGTGAATGTGCAAGAATGCTACACTTCTCAGTGGCAGTTTTCACCTTTAGAGGACAAGCTTTCCTAGAAGAGAGCTTCTGGGGCTTGATAACAAGCCCAAATAAGTGAAGGCAAGTAAAGCCACCATGTGGAGAGATACAGGCTCATCTAGAAGCCTCTGACAAATGTCCCATGGTCCTTTGGGGATGTTTTCACAATTTGCTTATTTGAAATGTCCTTTTTGAGTTTTAGGGAGGAACTAAGCACAAATTTTTTTAGGGCCTGGCTGTTTTAAAATCTTGTGTTATCTATCTGTCTCACCATACAGATATTTATGGTGAAGCAAAGCATTGTTCTTGCTTTATTTGCTAGGAAAGTTCTTTAATTTTTATGCGAAGTGTAGAACTTTATAGGTCAGAAAAAGTGAACTGCAGTTTTCTCTAACAAAACTGCCCTCTCTACTCCCTACTTTCAGTTTCTCAGTATCTACATCAACATTTTCTAAGGGTTTTCTTTTCTGTATTTCTTACTTGCTAATCTTGTATCTGATTTATCTTTTTTCCCCATGTCTTCAGTGTTTGGGAAGATTTGGTTATAGCTTTAACCCAGATGGAAACTATTTGAGTTTTTAAATATTCAAGGTCTTTGCTGTGGTTTCTAATATGCCTTTCCCAAGTTTCTAATAATAGCTTCCTCTGATCATTTTGGTGGCAGCCAGGAGCTGCTTGGGTGATTGAGTTGCTCTTTCTAAATGTAATTTATTGGTTTTTTTTTTTTTTTTTATGGAAGAGATGGCTATTCTTGGAGAATAAAAGAGTTAGAATGTAGATGATTTGATTTTATATTTTAATTCTCATAATTAGCCATTGTCAACACATAATGCTTTTAGGGTTTAGAGTAGGAGGTTGGTATAAATATTGGTTATTTGTTTTCTCTGACCCACTTGCTCTCAGAATTTTACCAGATTTATGGAACTTAAGTAACAGCTTGGAGTAGCAGTGGAACTTATTTCTAAGTATGTTTAGTGCCCTTTTCTTAATGCTAGATATATAATAAAGGATGCTTTTTTTAATGACCAACTTTTTTCTACTTTAGCCTTCATTCATCTTGGACAGTAGTTTCTCTGACTAAAAGATCTTCAATGATTTGTTTGCCAAATGCTCATTTTAAAAATAAAAAAAAATCTTAGAATTGAAGAAATCTTAGAAACTCTGTCTTTCATTTGGTGAAAAATATATTCATACTCTGCTTGAACAGTTTTATTGAAAGTGAACATTTTATTGAAAGTGAATCATCCCATTTGTAAAATATCTAACCATACATTTAACAGAAATATGCTTTCTGTAACTTCTACTCACTTATTCTAGAGTCTTCTGTAAACAAATGGAACAACTTTTTCCCTTACACATTTAAAATTGGTTACTATGTCCCACAAAGCTTTTTTTCTTACAGAGCAAACATCCATAATCAATTTATACAATGTGGTTTTGGAGACTATCATTATTCATTCATTCATTCAATCCATGTAAGTTTTTTGAGGTATTACGTGTTGGGTATTGTATGTTGAAGTTTCCCAGGAAGATAAGAATTAAACACTAAACTCAAAAAGTTTAGACTTTAATGGAAAAGATATTTTAGCATCATTAGCACTAAATAAAAGTATATACTACATGGTATAGAATGTATAGCAGATGCATCAAAGACATTTTGTTTTCTCAAAGTGTCATCTAAATTGGGACTTGAAGGGAGAGAGATATTTGGATTGAACAATAGCAAAAGCATAGAGATATAAAAACAATGTGACACATTCTGGTGAAATATGGCAGGAATGAAAACAGCATGTGGTGTAGTATTGGGAGAGAAGAAGACTAGAGAAGGATCTATAGATTATAGACCAAGTCCAGACCACAAAGAATCTCGTGTATTTAATGGAGTTTGAATTTTATACTGAGCACCGTGGGTAGTTATTGAAGTATTTTAAGCAGGGAAGCAACTTGATTACATCTGGTTTTTAGTCAGATCACCCTGGCATTGGGTAAAGGGAGAATAGGTTAAACTAAAGTAAACCTAGAATCTAGGAACCTATTTAGGCTATTAATAAGTAATTCAGGAAGAACTTTGGGGGGTCTGAACTTAACAAAGAAAAAGGAGGGAGGGCGAGGAGTGAGAAAGAAAAAAGAAAAAGAAGGAAAGAAAAGAAAGATAGAAAAACAGAAGGAAAGACAGAAGGGAAGACTGAGAAAGAAAGAGAAAGGGATATGGTTGGTGGATAGAAGAGAGTGATATCTAGTGTCCTTGTTTTCAAACTTTACATTAGAATCACCTGGGGAGTTTTAGAAAAAACATTGTTGCCTCAGTCCACCCCTTGAAATGGATTACTTGGTGCAGGATGCAGCCTGAGCATCAGGATTTTTAAAAGCTAAGCAAGGGATTCTAATTGTGCAACAAAGTTTGAGAACCACCGATCTATATATTTCAGTAACTGAGTAGGTTTTAAACATCTTGTTTATATGGTACCAAAAATAGACAAAATGCTATAAATGTGCTCTGATCAGGGAAAAATGGGAAAATTACTTCCTTGGATCAGGATACTATTCTTCTTTATTAATAAAGCCTAAGAATTTATTTACCATTTTGAATCACATCATATCATTTCGTAGAGCAAGTCCATAATTAACTAAAACCTACATACCTCTTTCATAAGAACTGAGTTGTCTTCATTGAGCTCCCAGAAATTCATCACAGTTCAGATTTTCCCACCCTGGTACTGTTTTTCCATTGTAGGAACGTCAGAGTGCCATGGCTTTCTGTAATTTTCCTGTTAGTCTCTCCGCTACTGGGGACAATGGTTTGCTCTTTTTCCTCCTCTCTCCTACGGATCCAAGAAGAGTTGTTGATTTTTCAGCTTGTTCATCTTATTACTTATTATTAGGATGAAATGGCAACTTCCAAGCTCCTTACAAACAGAACTGGAAACTGGAAGTTGCAGTTGATTTTCTAGATGTAAATATAGGTTTTATATTCAGCCATATTTAATGTTACCTTATTAGGTTTAGCTCATGGTTCACCAAATTTTATATAAATCCTATAATCAAACTCTTTTAGCTTTGTCATCCATAGATATAAATATGCCTTCTAAGTCTTTAATCAGATTATTGACAAAAGACAGTAAATAGGACAAAGACAATGATCACTGAGTTTTCAACAAAGTATAGAGTGCTCCGCTAGAAAAATATGTGAATGCATGTGTGTGCACATGCTTGCAGGGTGGGGAATGGGGGTTACAAATACATATTTTCCCAGATTTAAAGCTTATAGGCTCACATTTAGAGGTCAGTTGGAATAAAAATATCTTCTTGAAAGATCCTGGGAGGTCTAGTTGAGTGAATTCTGCTTATGTGAGTGCCTATAATATTCCTAGGAAGTGGACTTCTCTTTAGGAAAATCTGATGCATTTTTTTACTTCTTTATGACTAATAAAGACAGTGTGAGAGTTCTTAAGCTTTTCATTTACAAAATTTTTCAAAGAAGTTCCTGAAAAAGGCCTGATAGAAAAGTCCATTTAAAGATATTTAGCCAAGGGGCACCTTGGTGACTCAGTTGGTTAAGCGTCTGACTCTTGATTTCAACTGAAGTCATGATCTCAAGGTTCCCTTCATGAGTGCAAGCCCCATGTTGGGCTCTGTGCTGACAGTGCAGAGTCTGCTTTGGATTCTCCCCCTCTCTCTCTGCCCCTTCCCCACGTACCTCTGTGCTTTTGCTCTATATCTCTGTTTCTCTCACAATAAATAATTAAACAAACAAACAAAAAGATATTTAGCCAGCAGGTCTTCTGCAAGCTGTGATTTACAATATACTAAGGACAGAGGTGGGGAAATGACCAGTAATATCCCTTTAGGATAAAAAGGCCATTTAAGTCTCTTCATGAGTTGAATTAATGATATTTTGTTCAAAGCATTGGACTTCAACATCAGGGATCTGAGGATGTCAGAAGTTCAAATATTACCAAACAACAAAGTATCATTAAACCAGTTAAAGGATGTGAATGCTATTTTCCTCAAACCTGATGGAAAGCTACAGATAAACTGTGAAACTCACTAATATAATTTCATTGGATTTCATATAGAAGAACTCTACTAGACAAAAGCTTTTGATCCAAGACATTTAATTGTAGACTTTTTTCCAAAGTAAATATTTTCTGTTATAGACTTTAGCAAAAAAGGATTTGCTGTATAAAACCCAAAGACATTTTTAAACATAGCATGATGAAAAGGATTTTTACATGAGTAAAGAAAGCATCTGGGAGTTCTGGATACTTCCTTTGGAAAATAATGATTGCAGAATTATGAAACTAATTAAAACAGTCACTTTCAACTTTCAAGGTTAAAGTTTCCATTAAGGTTGATCCTAATAAAAATTTTGGAAGCAGATGAAGTTTGTCTTTGCTGGGCCTGTTAGCCCTATTCAGTTCTATGTCTCTGTCTACCTTCTGCTATGTCTTACTCCAGGATATCTACTGCTCTTATGTACCATGTCCAGGGCTGCCTTCCTATCTTCCACCTCCCTATCACTAGCATTTTGGACAGCATATTTCAGGCTTGCTTGCTTGCTTGCTTGCTTGCTTTCTTTCTTTCTTTCTTCAATCATTCTGGGTTTTATTTTTATTATTTATTTATTTATCTTTAAATATGAAATTTATTGCCAAATTGATTTCCATACAACACCCAGTGCTCATCCCAACAGGTGCCCTCCTCAATACCCATCACCCACCCACCCCATCCACCTGGGTGGCTTAGTTGGTTAAGCATCTAACTTCAGCTCAGGTCATGATCTCATAGTTTGTGAGTTCGAGCCCTGCATCAGGCTCTGTGTTGACAGTGTGGGGCCTGGAGCCTGCCTCAGATTCTGTGTCTCCCTCTCTTTCTGCCTCTCCCTGGCTTGTGTTCTGTCTCTCTCTCTCTCAAAAATAAATAAAAGCATTAAAAAAATAAATAAATAAAATTTTACCCTCTCTTTCCATTTACTTCCTAGTTCATTTCTCTGCTTTATTTTTTTCATGGCATTTATCACCACCTGATATACTGTTGATTGACTGATTGGTTGATTCTCTATCTACCACTAAAATTGAGCTCTATGAGGACAGTTTTCTTTCCTGCTTTGATCACTTATTTATTCCATATCAAGTACAGTTCCTGCCAAGTAATATCTCTCAAATATTTGCTGAATGCATGAATGAACTCCTTTGGAAAAGAATCTAGCAGTATTTATTCATACTAAAAATGCACATATTGTTTCTCTTAGCAGTCTTACTTGTAAATTAATGTTTGTTGCATATATTTTGCTCCTCCTCGCATTGAGAGGTGAGGTTTATGTTCCCTTCCCTTGAATCTAGATGTAGACTCTATGACTGACTGACCAACAGAATATGGTTGAAGGGACACTGACAGTTTCCAGAACCAAGCCTTAAGAGATTAGCAGTTCCTGTTTCCTGTCTGTGGGAAACTTGCTCTTAGAACCAGTCACCATGCGGTGAGGAAGCCTGAGCAGTCCACAGAGAGTCCAGGTAGAAAGGAATCAAAGTCTTTGATTAATAGTCCCATCTGAGCCCCCCAGCTAACATCCAGCAAGAACTTGCCAACTAATAGCTATCTGAAATGAGTCCTTTAGCCCCATTTGAGCTACCCCAGCTGAAGCTGCTGAATTGTTCTGCTGAGCCCTGCTCAAATTTTAAATCCATGAGTAGTTTTGGGGTGGTTTATTATGTAAAAATTGGTAACTGAAACACCACTTTTTAGGAATCTATTTTATAGAAATCAGAACAACAGAACATAAAAATAGATGAATACAGGGATGTTTCTAGCAATTTTCTTCATGATAGTCCATAAAAAAAGCAGGAAAGAAAGAAAATAACCTAGAAACAAAATGAATGCTGATCATCAATCCATTATGGTTAAAAACCGCTTTATTGTATGACACACAATAATCAACTGCATTTTTATACACTAATAATCTGAAAAGGAAATTATAAAAACAATTCCATTAACAACAGTATCAAGAAGAATAAAATACTTAGGAATTAACCAAGGAGGGGGAAGTCTTATATAATGAAATTTATAAAACATTGCTAAAATAAATTAAAGACATAATAAATGGAAACACATATGTTCACGGGTTGAAAGACTTATGTTGTTCAAATGTCAATTCTACCCAAAGTGATCTACACATTCAATGCAATCCCTATTGAAATCCCAATGACATTTTTTTGCAGAAATAGAAAAACCTATCCTTTTTTTAAATATGAAATTTATTGTGAGATTGGTTTCCATACAAGAAAAACCTATCCTAAAATTCATATGGGATTTCAAGGAACCCCAGATAGTCCAAAAACTCTTGAAAAAAACATAGCTGGAGCACTCCTGATTTATAAACTTACTATAAACCTTACAGTAAGTAAAATAGTGGGGGACTGGCATAAAATAGACATATAGACCAGTGGCATAGAATAGATAGCTCAGAAATTAATCCTTGTGTATATGGTTGAATGATTTTTGATAAGGTGCCATGACTATTCACTGGGGGAAAAGACAATCTTTTCAACAAATGGTGCTGGGAAAACTGGATATCCACATGTAAAACAATGAAGTTGGACACTTATCTAACATATACAAAAATTAACCTGCAATGGGTTAAAGACTTAAATATAAGGCCTAAAACTATAAATCTCCTAAAATAAAGCATGGGACAAAAGATGTATGACATTGGACTTGGCAGGGATTTCTTGGGTATGACAATAAAGGCACAGCAATAAAAGAAAAACAAGATAGACAAATTGGGCTTCCTGAAAATTTTAAGAATTTTGTGCACCAAAAAACACTCTCAACAAGATAAGAAGGCATTCTTTAGAATGGGAGAAAATATAAATCATGTATTTGATGAGTGATTAATATCCATAGTATATGGAAAACTCCAAAAACTCAACAACAACAGAACAAGCAACTCAATTCAAAAATGGCCAAAAAACTTGAATGGACATTTCCCCAAATAATATGTACAAATGGCCAATAGCACATGGAAAGATGCCCAGCATCACTAATCATTAGGAAAGTGCAAGTGAAAACTATAATGAGATACTACTGCCTATCCTTTCAGATGGCTATTATCCCCAAACAAACAAACAAACAAAACAAAAACAAACAAAAACCCAGAGAACAATAAATGTTGGTGAGGATATGGAGAAATTGAAACCCTGTGCACTGTTGGTGGGAGTATAAAATGGTATAGCTGCTGCAGAAAACAGTATGGAGGTTTATCAAAAAGTTAAAAATAGAATAACCATATGATCCAGCATTTACACTTCTGGATATATACCCTGGAGAGTGAAATCAGGATCTCAAAGAGATATTTGTACACCCATGTTCAAGCAACACTATTCACAGGAGCTAAAACATGGAAACAACCTGTGTCCATCAATAGATGAATGAATAAGCCAAATATCATGTATACATACAAGTGAATATTATTCAGTCTTAAAAAAGTAAAGAAATTCAGACACAGGCTATAATATGGATGAAACTTGAGGATGTTACAGTAAATGAAATAAGTCACAAAAAGACATTTTATATGATTTCACTTCTATAACATACAGTAGTTAGTATAGTGAAAACAATCGAGACAGAAAGGAGAATTGTGGTTGCCAGAGGCTGGAAGGGAATGGGGAGTTATTGTTTAAGGGGTATAGTTTCAGTTTTACAAGATGAAGAGTCACAGAGATGGATGATGGTGACATAATGGTTGCACATTATGCATGTATTTCTTACCGCTAAACTGTATACTTAAAAATGGTTAAGATGGTAAATTTTATATGTATTTTACTGAGATAAAAAAAATTAAAGCTCTTTTATGGACTTACTTTGCTATTAATTATTATAAATGAGTTAAAACTATATGTATCAACATGGAAAGATATCTAGAATGTGTTGATAAATGTGAAAAAGCAAGGTTTAGAGTAAAATGGTCAGTATAATTTCATGGGCATAAAAAAGAAAACACTATAAATATATATATTTTATATATACTCATATAAGCATAAAAAGCATAAAGAATCTATACACCAAACTATTAACATTGATTTTGTCAAGAGAATGGGATTGGATAATGTAGTTAGAAAATATTTTATTTTTTAAACACTTCTATATTGTTTGAATAGTTACAAAAAACAAATATTGCTGTAGTATTTAAAAAAATATATATGTTTGGGCCTCAGGGAAAATAGTAGTGATACATGTATATGAATGCAGGTGTTTGTTAGGGAACTTTGTTAAAACGATTGCTCTGTTCCAAGAGAATGGCTTTTCCATGGATGTGAGGCTGGCCGAGGATGTCAGGAGCTGTGACAGTGAACAAGATTTTCTTCCATTTCTCCTGCCAGTGGCTTTCATGGCAACAATGCTGGGGTGACTAGCAAAAAAAGGGAAAGGAATGCTCCTACATTAGTGCAAATGACCTTCTTGAGTGTTAGAAGAGGGGTGCCTGGGCGGCTCAGTTGGTTAAACATCTGACTCTTAATTTGGGCTCAGGTCATGATCTCATGGTTCGTGGGATGGAGCCCTGTGTCAGGCTCTGCACTGACAGCACGGAGCCTGCTTGAGATTCTCTCTCTGCCCCTCCTCCGCTCACCCTCTCTCTCTCAGAATAAATAAATAAACTTAAAAAACAAAAGAGGGGAACTCTACAATACTAATTTGGCAAGGCAAAGATTTTTGGTGATTTTGGAACCTGATTCTAGGGATTTTCAAGATCAAGGGGTGCCTGGGTAGCTCAGTCGGTTAAGTATCTGAGTTTGGCCCAGGTCATGATCTCACGGCTCATTGGTTCGAGCCCTGCATCAGAGCCTGGAGCCTGCTTCAGATTCTGTGTCTCCCTCTCTCTCTCTGCCCCTCCCCTGTTTACACTCTGTCTCTGTCTCTCTTAAAAATAAATAAACATTAAAAAAAATTAACAAAAAGTGGAAAACAAGATCTGTCTGATCACTCATTTTAGTTGCTCTGACCTGTTTTCTGTAGAATCTTCATAGAATTAGGTTCTCAGAGAGTTGATTAGTGGGCAGTTTTCCCAAATGTGTAATAAAGGGAGAATACTTTTGTAACTAATGAGTTATTTGATGTGGGAGAGGTGCCTGGTAAAAGGGGACTTGCTTTGAAGCCTAGGGACCTCTCTTTCATTAGCAGTGAGGCTGTGGAAAGAGCTAAAGTCTAGGAATCAAAAGAACCATGCTCTGATTCTAGTTCTGCTAGTGATTAGCTGACTGACTTTAGGTGAAACCATTTGCCCTTTCTGTGCCTGTTTCCTTACTGTATACCATACAACATAAGAAAGAAAGATTATGTCTTTCACTGATTACATAAAATGATCATGATATTGGCTTTCTTACAGGAGTTTATAAAAATAAATCACGTCTTCCTATTTTAACAGCTAGATGGCACTATCACCTCTAACATTTGTTTTAATTTGAATTTAATTGCAGCTGGTGCTGAAAGTGCTATACTTCTTTCCTTCCATGATGGCTCTTGTCAAAATGTATGGCTTACAAATTAAAGGGAATGTAGCTTTGTTGTTTTGAGACACTACATATCTCTTCATAGGAGATTCATCATAGATCAACCCGAAGTCTTTCAGAAAACCAAAAGCCATCCTTTTGTAGAGGACAGAATCAATTGTATTATAATCATTCCTTGGGTCTTAGTTGCCTTCCTTTCATCAGAGTTCTTTCTTTGTACCCCAGGTGACATGCTGACAGGCCTAGCCTGAGACAGTGCAGTTATGTGAGGAGGGTTGGATTTATTTAGGAAGAATCTGTCTTTATCTCATCTCCAGATCCAGGGGAAGAGACCTGCAGAGTTACAAGCTATGCTTTGTTGATTGTTGAGTCATCGATTTTAGCGATCCCTGAGCAAGCCAAATTCTGCATTTTAGAATCTAGTACATAAGACCTGGGGAGGTTAAGTGATTTGTTCAAGTTTACTTTAAAAATAGTCTTCAGACTCCCATCCTTTGTTTTTCTACCCTTTGTTGGTTTTTTTTTTAATTTTTTTTTCAACATTTATTTTATTTTTGGGACAGAGAGAGAGCGAGCAGGAACGGGGGAGGGGCAGAGAGAGAGGGAGACACAGAATCAGAAACAGGCTCCAGGCTCTGAGCCATCAGCCCAGAGCCTGACGCGGGGCTCGAACTCGCAGACCGCGAGATCGTGACCTGGCTGAAGTCGGGCGCTTAACCGACTGCGCCACCCAGGCGCCCCTATCCTTTGTTTTGTTTTAATAAACTTACATGGTCTACGTTAGATATCAAAACTAAATGAGAGTTTGCAGGATCACTTTGCATTTACCAACCAACCAACCAAACAAACAAATAAAATAAAATTCCATAAGCAGGATGGAATATTTAAACTAGCACAAATCCCTTATCACCATTTGTGCAACTGTACAGTCATGTGTAATCAAAGTCTCTGTAATTAAAGTTCCCCATTTCTTAAAAATGGACTTAAGTGATAGTTTGCCTGTCTTACAATATTTCACTGAAAAAAAAAGTGAAAATTAAGTAGAAAATGGAGAAAAACTGGTTTTCTAAAACAATTTTATAGAACTCCAGCTTATTTTGCCATTTTTTTCCAAGGAAGTTAATTTATCTTCTTTTAAGTTTATGTATTATTTATAATTTTTTTCCACTTGCAAGTTGCCAGAAGAACATACTTAAAAGGGAGCTCTGTGCCTCCTCAACTTTCCCTTTGTTCATTTACACAGGAAAGAGTTGTGCATGTAGCCTCATCTACTTCCTGATATGCCTGCACAAAAATCATGGAAGTAGTGATAGGCCAACATAATGCTAATTTCTTTGGATTTTCTTTCTTCAGGTGTTTAGTTACCAAATTGTAAATTCTAAAGAGTCACTAAAATTGTAGAAATCTGCTTGAAAGACTGTAACTGTTTTATTGGAGGGCACAGTATGCATTAGTCATATTTTTTTCTTTCCTTTCTTCAAATCTGTCTCATTCAAAATAAAAATTAAATATTTAGCAGTTTATATTTTTTCTTTTATTGGCAAACCTTTTCTTCCCCTTGTGTATCATGTTGTGACTACAAGTCACTTTACCTAGAACTGTGAGACAGAATGGTGGATAGTTTTAGGAAATGATGCTGATAGTAATTTGATATTCTGTGAGTAGTGTTTCCTGGTCTGTTTGAAACCTTTAAAATGAAGAAAATAAATTGAAGGAAATTTGCATGATAATAGTTGTATTTATAACGTGTTGACTATGAAAATACATGACAAGAAACAACTCTAAATTCAGTAACAGCGTTTACTTGAGTTTGTATTTTATTAGTCATAAAACATACACTTATATTTGAAAAATAGAAGTAATTTTATGAACAAAATATATTACGTATTCAATTAAAAGATAGTACTGAATGCATTTAGGGATTTAGATGCAGTTTCTCTGGAACTTCCCCCACACTATAAGTTGGGAACCATTGTTATAGGATGTCTGCAAGTGAATGGGTTTGTAAAGATTTATATTCAGCTGCAGTTAAAGTGCATTGGGAGCTTAATGTGTTCCAGGTGTTAAACAAAATTGCCTAACATGTATTAATTAACTTAGTCCTCATAGTAGCTCTGTAAGGTAGGTACTAGCATTGTCCCCATTTTATATAAATGTAGAGGGGTGCCTGGATGGCCCAGTGGATTAAGCGTCCGACTTCAGCTCAGGTCATGATCTCGAGGTCTGTGAGTTCAAGCCCCACATTGAGCTCTTTGCTGACAGCTCAGAACCTGGTGATGCTTTAGATTCTGTGTCTCCCTCTCTCTCTGCCCCTCCCCAGCTTGTGCTGTCTCTTTCTCTCTCAAAAATAAACAAGAAAAAAAAATAAATGTAGAGAGAAGCTTAGAGGGTTTAAGTCACTTTTCAAAGTCGTATAGCTAATAAGTGGCAGATCTGAGATCTGAGCCCTGGTCTAAGAAACTCTAGAACTGGACACTAACCACAATACTGCCTTTTCCTTCACTGAATTACAGTGTTTTTCAGTTGAGAGTTTAATATGTTTTATACCTATAGATAATTCTGATTCTCATGCCTATGTCAAACACACAATCAGGAAAACTGAGATAGACTACCAATTTAAAGCTACTGGGACAAAAATACATTTTAATTAAAAGACAGAGTCAACATAATATACCTAGAAGATATATATGTATATATCATCCAATATGGTGGTTCTCAAGTGGAGTAGGAAGCTACTTGGGTGAGTATTAAAATTCAGAATCCAAGACTCTACCACAGCTATACTAAACCCAAATCTCTGGGAGGCAGGTGGGCTTAGACATGTGTATTTTCAAATATAGTTCCAGATGAGTTTAATGTCTATCCCTGATTAAGAACTCCTGGTCTAATTCACCTTCCTCATTTTGTTTTTGAAGAATTGAAGTCCAGAAGGAGAGCAAGTTATTTCCACACAAGATATAATATTAAAATCTTTGCCATCATCAACATAAACATATATATTTCTTTTTTCAGAGATCTATAGAGATAAAAGACCATTTGAGTGTCTTGAAATCTGAATAGGGATACAGGACTTTGGCAAAACAAACAAACAAACAAATAAACAAAAACCCCCAAAACAAAACCATAAATAACAAAAATAACATATGTTGGAAAATAACATATGTGAAAAATGACTTACAGCAGAAAGAAAAGAGATTTTAGAGACATCTCTAAGGTAGGCTTCAGAATGGAGGTAGGTCTTAAAAGAATAGAACTCAGTGGAGTAGAGAGGAGGAATGGGAAGCTTTCCAGGTAGGAGAAGTATTGTGATAAAAAGACAGGGAGGCAGGAAAGTGGACAGAAATTTGGGACAAATGAACAGACCATTCTAGTGGTCTGTCCAAGTGGTCTCAGTCAAGTCCAGTGGCTGAATTTAAGGGTGGGGATTCACCTGATGACTTTGGGTCTACCCTATGGAGGTAGAACTGGTTTGCAATTAAGAGTTAGAATGGCAGGTGTAGCTTATCTGGTAGAATTCTGTCACTATTATTCTTTTCAGACATAAACGATGATAACACATAAGAAGGAGAATCCTGTTTAGCAATCTCAAAACAGTGCTCTAAACTGCTTTCCATAGTGTAACTTTAAGTATCTGTTTTTTAATAGGTTAGTATTCTTAAATTTCAGTGAGGGTTGAAGAGATGGAATTTAGTCTGAGTTTTTAAAATTTGCTCACTAGGGGCGCCTAGGTGGCGCAGTCGGTTAAGCGTCTGACTTCAGCCAGGTCACGATCTCGCGGTCCGTGAGTTCGAGCCCCGCGTCGGGCTCTGGGCTGATGGCTCAGAGCCTGGAGCCTGTTTCCGATTCTGTGTCTCCCTCTCTCTCTGCCCCTCCCCCATTCATGCTCTGTCTCTCTCTGTCCCAAAAATAAATAAACGTTGAAAAAAAAAATAAATAAATAAATAAAATTTGCTCACTACTGTGTTGTTCTCACTTTAGCCAAGTATGCCTGTTTTTATATGGACCTCAAGAATTTTCCACAAAATTTCCATCAGTGATACTGATTTTGGCTTAGAAAGAGAAGTGAACTAAAAGACCATTGTAACTCTTCAAGAAGAATTTATCTATTTATTTTTGTTTACCTTTGTGGAATTTTTAATTTTTAAAATTAAACTTTTTATTCTGAAATATTTGTAGATCCACATGTGATAGTTGCAAATAATACAGGGAGATCCTGTGCACCTCTGCTGTCAGTGTTGAACCTGCTTTGGATCCTCTCCCCACCCCCCTCTGTACCTCCCCAACTCCTGCTCTCTCTCAAAAATAAACATTAACAAAAATTACCATCACCACAAAGATTTCTGATGTTATCCTTTTATCCACCTGTCCTTTACCCCTCCTTAACCTCTGGCAAACACTAATCTTTTCCCCATTTTTATAATTCTGTTCTATATATCTAATGTTATATTAATGGAATAATACAATATATAACATTTAGGGATCAGCTTTTTTTTTTTTTTTTTCACTTAGCATAGTTCTCTGGAGATATGACCAGGTTGTTGCCAGTATCAATAGTTTGTTCCTTTTTATTGTAGTCTATAATGGTTTGAGTGTATCATTTCGTTTAGCTTTTTAAATAATTTAGGTATTATTATACATTGGTCATCACAGTCTACTGGTGCCATCATTTTACCAATTTGAGTGAAGTATAGAAACCTTACCTCCTTTATTTACAATATAACTACCCTCCCTCATTTACAATATGATTGTCCTAAATATTTCCTGTACATACATTTTGAGTCACATCAGATAGTATTATATTTTTTGCTTCAACTATCAAACATAATTTAGAAAACTGAAAAGGAAAGTCTGTTGTATTTATTCATGTTTTTGCTTACTGGGTTCTTTCTTCTTTCTTGATGTTACAAGTTTCCTTCTTTTATAATTTCTTTTCTGTTTAAAAAACTTTTAGAGTACGTCTACTGGTGATAAATTCTGTTGGTTTATCTTCATCTGAAAATGTCTTGATTTCTACTTTATTTTTGAAGGATTTTTTCATTAGATATAGAATTTTGGGTTGACAGTTCTTTTCTTCCAGCTCTTTAAAAATGGTATGCTTATTTCCTTCTGGTCTGCATGGTTTTTGATTAGTAATCTACTATCATTTGAATTGTTTTTCCCTTATAGGTAAGGTGCATCTTTTTTTGCTGCTTTTAAGACCTTTCATTGGTTCAGTGTTTGGCTACGATGCATAATTGGTGTGCATTTCCTTGGGTTTATCCTGTTTGGGAATATTTTCACCTTCTTGAATGTATTTTGCCAAATTTAGGTAGTTGTCAGTCAACTATTATTTTTTCAAGTACTTTTCCAGCCCTACTCTTTTTCTTCACTCTTTCCAGGATTCTAAAACATAAATGTTAGATTTTTTGTTATAATTCCTTAGGTCCCTTAACTCTGTTAGTTTTTTACAGTGTATCTTTTTTCTTCAGATTAGGTAATTTCTATTGTTTTATCTTTTGGCTCACTGATTTTTTTTTTTTTTTTGGCCCATTCTGCTGTTGAGCTTATCCACTGAGTTTTTTATTTCAGTTATTGTATTTTTCAATTCTAAAGTTCCCATTTGGTTCTTATTTATATTTATATCTTCTATTCTTTGCTAAGACTTTCTCTTGGTTAAGATTTTCTATTTTTTTTTGAGCGTATTTGTGATTGCTCATTCAAACATTTTTTATTATGGCTGTTTTCGAGTCTTTGTTATATAAATCTAAGATTTCTATGATCTTCATATTGACATCTGTTGATTGCACTTGTTTACTCAGTTTTAGATTTTTATGGTTCTTGGTATGATAACTGTCAGTTGAAACCTGGGTATTTTGCTATGTTAAGAGATTCTATATCTTATTTAAATCTCTAAGGTGGTTTTTTCTGACACTAAGCGAAGGAGAGGTGCCACCTCCTTAATGCCAGGTTGGGGTAGAAGTCCATCCAGGTTCTTTGGCTCCCTTGATACTCAAGGGAGAATACTCCTTGTTACTACTGGGCAGGGATAGAAGTTCCAGTTGTCCACTAGGTCTTCACTGATACCTTCCTGGCTGGGAAGACTCCTTACTGCTTTCTATCTGACCACCACTGACAACACAGAGAGGAGGAGTGGCCTCATTTCTCCTGGAGAGTAGCATTAAGTCCTTACTTTCCTCTAGGGTTCCTCTAACACCACGGTAGTAGGAAGAAAAAAGGTTATCATGTTACTGCTGGGTAGGGATAGAAGTCCATGCTCCCCATGTGGTCTCTGCTGATACCATGGCTGTGTATGCAAGAGAGGGTGGCTCATTACTGCCCACAGGGATAGATGTCCCAGTTTCCTATTTACTTCTCTGATAAGTAAATGGGTGGTAAGTATTGTGATGCCTTATTATAGCCTGGTTATGGTGGAAGTCTAAGGTCCTCAATTGCCCTCTCCTAGTGGGGGTGAGGGTGGGGGTTGGGTCAATTTCCTCTGTGGTACTCATTTTCTGTGGTGTTTATTTTCTAAACATTTTTTGTCTTGTTACACTATTCCTTTCCTGGACTTTTGGCTAAAGAAAGCAGGCTGTTTTTTGTCTGTTTTATTTATTGATGTTTCTGGATTGCTGACTTGTTCAGCTCCAAGTCTGGGATATATGAGGCAAACAGAAAATGTAGGGAACCCACCACCATGTTGTTACTTGGGTCTTGAGGTCCCCAGCTCATCTTCCTTCTTCTCTTAACCATTTAGTCTTCTTATGTCTGTTTTATACATAATATCAAGGGTTTTGTATTATTTAATAAGAGGAATATGGAAAAGTGCATCTACTCCACCTTCCTGGAAGGGAAGTCCTCAGAAGAGTTTGTTTGTAACATTAGAACTTCCGGATTCCAGATGTTCTGATTGCATAATTTGTGTGCTTGTTATTTGTGTGAAAGGTGGCCTTTCATATTGGTTTATCCCTTCAAAAATTAATGAATTTTCCCTAAATAAACGAGTTACTACTTTTCAAGTGAAGCATTTAAATAGATGCTATTTTTAAAACACTTTGTTTTTTAGTGGCATTTTACTCTCTAAATCACTGTTTCCTATTTTTTGGAAGGATTTAGGGAGGTATCAAAAGACTTGCTTGAGAATCTGATTAAAACAATATACTTTCTGCCCCCAAATTTTGTTTACCATTTATGAGATTCACAGATAGCCTATAGCACCTTGTAAATAATCTCTTTCTTAACATGAGCTGTGAAGCTGACAAACCACCAAGAATAGAGAAGGGAAAAAATTGTTAGGAAATATAGGACTCAGGACTCTTTCTATGACAGGCTGGTAGTCCTCACTCCCAAGCTCTACAAAACTCCATTTTGTTAGCCTAGGTAGACAGTTGACTTGTATGTACAGGAAGAAACTTCTGTCAGTTGTAATTAATGCAGTCCTTAAATGTGGTGGAGATACCATTCTAATCTAGGTCTTCTTTACTTTAATACCTATAGTATATTTCTTAAACACTCAGTGTTTTCTGTCATTTATTTATTTGCAGCTATCTCTTTGGGGAATTCCCTAATCACATAGGCCATATCCTTACCTTTGGATTGGCCATAACTTGGCATGAAAAGTAACTGTTATGTGCAAAAAAAAAGTATTAATAAAGACTGAGGGGCATCTGGGTGGCTCAGTTGGTTGAGTGTCCAACTCTTGGTTTGGCTCAGGTCATGATCTCATGGTTTGTGTGCTGACAGTCAAAGCCTACTTGGGATTCTCTCTTTCCCTCTCTCTCTCTCTCTTCCCCTATCCTGCTCATTCTCTCTCTCTCCCCCCCCCTCTCAAAATAAATAAACTTAAAAAAATACTGAGATTTTCTTCCTTGTTGAACAAAAGATTGATGTGGATGACCGTTGCTGAGGAAAGATTGCTAAAGAGAGTTTTTCAGTTATTTATTGCTGTGTAACAAACCACTGCAACACTTACTAGCCTGAAACCACAACTATTAATTATTTCTCAAGTTCTCTGGATTGGCAATCTGGATGGTTCTTTTGTTTGTCTTGAATGGAATCACATGATTGCATTTATATGATGACTTTATTTGGGCCAGAGGCCCAATATATCCTCCCTAGTATTTCTGGCAATTGATGGTAGCAGTCAAGGCTAACTTTGGGGCCCCTTGGTTCTACTCCATATGGCCTCTCATCCTCCATTTGGTGAGATTGGACTATTTTAATACATGGTAGTCTCAGATTTCCAAGAGAGACAAATATGAAAGCTATATGTCCTCTGAAGACCTAATCCTTGAAGTCACATGGTATTACTTCTGCATTCTGCTGGTCAAAGCAGGTCACAGCAGCAGCCCAGATTCAAGCAGAAGGGAAATAGATTCCATCTCTTAATGGGAAGAGGGGCAAAGTCCTGCTACAAAAGGGCATATGAGATGCGAGGAATTGTGGCCATTCCTGCAAACAATCTGCTGCAGGGGGCAGGGAAGTGTAATGCTAATGAAGTAGAGGAGGTGATTTGTGCATCAGGTTAGTGAGTGGTAGGGTGAGTTGCTGACACCAGGCCATGTGTTCTGGAACAAACTCAATCTGTGAGCAGCAGCCAAAGAAAAGAGTGTGAAGCGTTTGGCAGGCAGACTTTTCTGTGATGACTTTAGCTCTGGGGACTACTCTTTTTGACTTGGCCAGTGGACAAAACTTGGCTTTTTACCCTAGAGTTTTCTCCTTTTTGTAAGCAAAGGCTGAAGTCAACAGGCCATAGTTCAATTTAGATATGTAATCAGCCTGGGATGAAAAAATTTTTCTCAAGCTAAGCATTTCATGGACTTAGAAAATTAAAATATGAAATGAAGCTGTCTGCAAAACACCTATTATGCAAACACTTTGGCTGCCAAAATAGTGTTGTAAGCTAAGAAACAGTCAGGAGGAGCTAAAAAAAAAATTGAAGACTGGGGATTTTCAAAAAATTTGGTACTTATAACCTAATGAATTACCAGCATTAGTTTAGTAAACTAGCTCTAAAGAGGATATGTGGATATTTCTTGATAAGGCTGTTGCTGTATCATTCAGTACTACACGAGTTGGATATCTCAGGTGAGATGTTCATATCAGGCATTCACTTCTGGCACATGAGCTGTGAGTATGAGTGTGTACTGAATCAGCTGTAGTTGGGAGAGATTAATTACATGGCTGCATTCCATAAATCACTGTGTATCCAGTCCTATCTTATAGAATGCCATCTCTTCAAGTTTCACCATTTGGGATATCTGAGCTCTAGATACACAACCTCACTCTAACATAGTAGTGAGGAACAACCTAATGTGACTAAAACATGGCAGTGATTACTAAGAGATATCTTCCAAAACTACCTTATTGTTCTATTGGTATTTCATTCCTTTAATAAAATATTTCGAGGGCGTTGGCAATAGAGAAGACACTCTCATGGAAGATAATCAAAGATAGTGTGTGAGGCAGATCTTCCACCTGTATAGAATAGTAAAGTGATCTGAAGGATTTTCAGAAAGGCCAAAAGAATATCCTTTCTGGATCATTTCTGATATCTGAAATTTTACCACTAAAGCAATTCTTTCTATTTTCTATTTCTTTCTAACAGTTTCCTATAGACTTTCTCTTTTAAACTGCAAACATTCCTAGTATGTTGCTATATAAGGCTTTGTGATATAGTGGAAATCATATAAACCTTGATTTCTGATTCTGTCCTTAATAATGGGCCAGTTACTAAACTTCTGTTAGACTCATTGGGTTTTGTGGAGATTGAGTTTTATTATATATACACACATACATATACACATACATATATGTATTTACATATATATAACAGAACTTAATGCCCATATCTATCTATCTATCTATCTATCTATCTATCTATCTATCTATAAATTCTCATATATATATATGTACATCCTGACAAATAATTGATGTTCTTTAATAAACATTAATTTCCTGCTGGTCTTAAATTAGCAAATTAGTAAAACACCTAGGTAGTATTTCCTTTCGCTGCTCTTTCCTGACATTAAGGCTCTGTGAACTTGAATGATGAACAATTATGTCTTTATTTTCACTAACCTTTAACTGAAATTTTACATTTCCTTCAATTAAAAATGTAAGCTATAAACACAGCAATATTGGCAATACCAGCAACTTTGTCGCCAATAGGATTGGCAAATATTTTCATGTCACATTATAAGATTTACAGAAAGTTTGAAGCATGCTTTATATTCATGATTACTTTGAATTCGTAGTTATTAGATTGCTGCTAGATCTTGTTACTGAATGCATTGATAAGGATACATATTACTATCTCACAAATTTGTGTGGTGATTTAAGTGTTTCATTATCTGTATGTATATTTGATGGTTAGAAACATTCTAAGAGGTCCATGTGCAGTAATAGAAAAGAGTTAAACATGTTGCTTGTACTTGTTCAGTAGTGATGTTTCTAGTACCAACTTATGTTGTAAGGTTAGGTCATGTGATCACTTACATTTAGTGTTTTTAATCATTAGGCTTTGGACATGACTGTTGTTTTTTTAGTATTTACCATTTTATTGTTCCAAAAGTTCTCCATGGTAATTAAGTTTATTATTGAGTAGCTGAATTTTTATGTGTAGGACATTAAACTCTAATGTATCTGCACAATAGAATACAAACTAATATAAGAAGAAATGAAAAATAGTTTTATATACTACTGTGGAATAATTTTCAGGATATACTGTTAATTTAAAAAAGAAAAATGAAGACAGATGTCTATAGTATTCCACCTTTTATTAAAGAAAGAGGTATATAAATAAATATAAAGTAAAAATACATGCTAGCTACCTTGCTTTTATAAAAATGACCTACATGAGGCTTGCACCGCACAAGCACCCATCGCTGTGCTTATGTGGATCCATCCCACTGATGGGTAAGCCTCCCATCCGGTGCCGCAGGGCCCCTCCCAAAGCAGACCACCAAAGGCAAAGCGAGCTGAGGGTGCACCTCCCACCCCTGTGCACCTTGCGGATCCACCCCGGCTAATACGCCAGATCCCATAGAAGCAGCACCACAAGCCTGGTAGTGTGCAAGTAGCCCAGACAGGGGCCACACCACTCCACAGTGAGGCCTGGTTTGGGAGAGGGGAAGATAAGGTACACACCAGTCTGACTGTGGCCCCAGCGGTGGGCTGGGGGCAAACATCAGATCTGACTGCGGCCCCACCCACCAACACAAGTTACTCCAGACAGTACAGACGAAGAGCCCTGCAGTTCCAAGCCACTCCAGGGAGTATCCAAAATGATGAAATGGAAGAATTCTCCTCAAAAGACACTCCAGGAAGTAGCGACAGCTAACGAACTGATCAAAAACGAATTAAGCAATGTAACAGAAAATGAATTTAAAATAATAGTCATAAAATTAATCGCTGGGCTTGAGAAAAGTGTACAGAACATGAGAATCTATTACTACAGAGATCAAGGGACTAAGAAACAGTCAGGAGGAGCTAAAAAATGCTATAAATGAGCTGCAAAATGAAATGGAGGTGACCACAGCTCAGATTGAAGAGGCAGAGGAGAGAATAGGTGATTTAGAAGATAAAATTATGGAAAAAGAGGAAGCTGAGAAAAAGAGAGATAAAAAAATCCAGGAGTATGAGGGGAGAATTAGAGAACTCAGTGAAACAATTAAACCCAATAATATACACATAATTGGGATTCCAGAGGAGGAAGAGAGAGGGAAGGTGCTAAAGGTGTACTTGAAGAAATCATAGCTGAGAATTTCCCTGACCTGGGGATGGAAAAAGGCATTGAAATCCAAGAGGCACAGAGAACTCCCTTCAGACGTAACTTGAATCGATCTTCTGCACGACATATAGTGAAACTGGCAAAATACAAGATAAAGAGAAAATTCTGAAAGCAGCTAAGGATAAACATGCTCTAACATATAAAGGGAGACTGATAAGACTCGTGATGGATCTATCTACTGAAACTTGGCAGGCCAGAAAGGAATGGCAGGTAATCTTCCATGTGATAAACAGAAAAAAAAAATGCAGCCAAGAATCCTTTATCCAGCAAGTCTGTCATTCAGAATAGAAGGAGAGATAAAGGTCTTCCCAAACAAACAAAAACTGAAGGAATTCATCACCACTAAACCAGCCCTACAAGAGATCCTAAGGGGGATTCTGTGAGTGAAATGTTGCAAGGACCACAAAGTACCAGAGACATCACTACAAGCATGAAACCTACAGACATCACAATGACTCTAAACCCATATTTTCTATAATAACACTGGATGTAAATGGACTAAATGCCCCAACCAAAAGACATAGGGTATCAGAATGGATAAAAAAACAAGAGCCATCTATTTGCTGTCTACAAGAAACTCATTTTAGACCTGAGGACACCTTCATGATTGAAAGTGAGGGGATGGAGAACTATCTATCATGCTACTGGAAGTCAAAAGAAAGCTGGAGTAGCCACACTTATATCAGACAAACTAGACTTTAAATTAAAGGCTGTAACAAGAGATGAAGAAGGGCATTATATAATAATCACAGGGTCTATCCATCAGGAAGAGCTAACAATTATAAATGTCTATGTGCCAAACATGGAAGCCCCCAAATATATAAAACAATTACTCACAAACATAAGCAACCTTATTGATAAGAATGTGGTAATTACAGGGGACTTTAACACTCCACTTACAGAAATGCATAGATCATCTAGACACACGGTCAATAAAGAAACAAGGGCCCTGAATGTTACATTGGATCAGATGGACTTGACAGATATATTTAGAACTCTGCATCCCAAAGCAACAGAATATACTTTCTTCTGGAGTGCACATGGAACATTCTCCAAGATAGATCATATACTGGGTCACAAAACAGCCCTTCATAAGTATACAAGAATTGAGATCATACCATGCATACTTTCAGGCCACAACGCTACGAAGCTTGAAATCAACCACAGGACAAAGTCTTGAAAACCTCCAAAAGCATGGAGGTTAAAGAACACCCTACTAAAGAATGAGTGGGTCAACCAGGCAATTAGAGAAGAAATTAAAAACTATATGGAAACACACGAAAATGAAAATGCAACAATGCAAACACTTTGGGATGCAGCGAAGGCAGTCCTGAGAGGAAAATACATTGCAATCCAGGCCTATCTCAAGAAACAAGAAAAATCCCAAATACAAAATCTAACAGCACACCTAAAGGAAATAGAAGCAGAAGAGCAGACACACCCCAAACCCAGCAGAAGAAGAGAAATAATAAAGATCAGAACAGAAATAAACAATATAGAATCTAAAAAAACTGTAGAGCAGATCAATGAAACTAAGAGTTGGTTTTTTGAAAAAATAAACAAAATTGATAAACCTCTAGCTAGGCTTCTCAAAAAGAAAAGGGAGATGACCCAAACTGATACAATCATGAATGAAAATGGAATTATTGCTGCCAATCCCTTAGAAATACAAGCAATACAAGCAATACAGAGAATACTATGAAAAATTATATGCCAACAAACTGGACAACCTGGAAGAAATGGACAAATTCCTAAACACCCACACTCTTCCAAAACTCAAACAGGAAGAAATAGAAGATTGAACAGACCCATAACCAGCGAAGAAATTGAATCAGTTATCACAAATCACCCAACAAATAAGAGTCCAGGACCAGATGCCTTCCCTGGGGAATTCTATGAGACATTTAAAGCAGAAATAATACCTATCCTTCTCAAGCTATTCCAAAAAATAGAAAGGGAAGGAAAACTTCCAGACTCATTCTATGAAGCCAGTATTACTTTGATTCCTAAACCAGAGACCCAGTAAAAAAAGGGAACTACAGCCCAATATCCCTGATGAATATGGATCCAAAAATTCTCAATAAGATACTAGCAAATCGAATTCAACAGCATATAAAAAGAATTATTTGCCATGATCAAGTGGGATTCATTCCTGGGATGCAGGATGGTTTAACATTCACAAATCAATCAACGTGATACATCACATTAATAAAAGAAAAGATAAGGACCATATGATCCTGTCAATCGATGCAGAAAAGGCATTTGACAAAATTCAGCATCCTTTCTTAAAAAAAAAAACCCTCGAGAAAGTCGGGATAGAAGGAACATACTTAAACATCATAAAAGCCATTTATGAAAATCCCTCAGCCAATATCATCCTCAATGGGGAAAAACTGAGAGCTTTCGCCCTGAGATCAGGAACACGACAGGGATGTCCACTCTCACCACTGTTGTTGAACATGGTGTTGGACATTCTAGCATCAGCAATCAGACAACAAAAGGAAATCAAAGGCATCAAAATTGGCAAAGATGAAGTCAAGCTTTCGCTTTTTGCAGATGACATGATATTATACATGGAAAATCCGATAGACTCCACCAAAAGTCTGCTAAAACTGATACATGAATTCAGCAAAGTCGCAGGATACAAAATCAATGTACAGAAATCAGTTGCATTCTTATACACTCATAGTGAAGCAACAGAAAGACAAATAAAGAAACTGATCCCATTCATAATTGCACCAAGAAGCATAAAATACCTAGGAATAAACCTAACCAAAGATGTAAAAGATCTGTATGCTGAGAACTCTAGAAAGCTTATGAAGGGAATTGAAGAAGATATAAAGAAATGGAAAAACATTCTGTGCTCATGGGTTGGAAGAATAAATATTGTCAAAATGTCAGTACTACCCAAAGCTATCTACACATTCAATGCAATCCCAATCAAAATTGCACCAGTATTCTTCTCGATGCTAGAACAAGCAATCCTAAAATTTGTATGGAACCACAAATGGCCCCAAATAGCCAAAGTAATTTTGAAGAAGAAGACCAAAGCAGACTTTAGCCTCTACTACAAAGCTGTAATCATCAAGACAGCTTGGCATTGGCACAAAAACAGACACATAGACCAATGGAATAGAATAGAAACCCCAGAACTAGACCCACAAACGTATGGCCAACTATTCTTTGACAAAGCAGGAAAGAACATCCAGTGGAAAAAAGACAGTCTCTTTAACAAATGGTGCTGGGAGAACTGGACAGCAACATGCAGAAGGATGAAACTAGACCACTTTCTCACACCATTCACAAAAATAAACTCAAAATGGATAAAGGACCTGAATGTGAGACAGGAAACCATCAAAACCCTAGAGGAGAAAGCAGGAAAAAAGCTCTCTGACCTCAGTTGCAGCAATTTCTTACTCGACACATCCCCAAAGGCAAGGGAATTAAAAGCAAAAATGAACTACTGGGACCTCATCAAGATAAAAAGCTTCTGCACAGCAAAGGAAACAATCACCAAAACTAAAAGGCAACCAACGGAAGGGGAAAAGATATTTGCAAATGACATATCGGACAAAGGGCTAGTATCCAAAATCTATAAAGAGCTCACCAAACTCCACACCCGAAAAACAAATAATCCAGTGAAGAAATGGGCAGAAAACATGAATAGACACTTCTCTAAAGAAGACATCCAGATGGGCAACAGGCACATGAAAAGATGCTCAACGTCGCTCCTTATCAGGGAAATACAAATCAAAACCACACTCAGATATCACCTCACGCCAGTCAGAGTGGCTAAAATGAACAAATCAGGAGACTATAGATGCTGGAGAGGACGTGGAGAAACGGGAACCCTCCTGCACTGTTGGTGGGAATGCAAACTGGTGCAGCCACTCTGGAAAACAGTGTGGAGGTTCCTCAGAAAATTAAAAATAGACCTACCCTATGACCCAGCAATAGCACTGCTAGGAATTTACCCAAGGGATACAAGAGTACTGATGCATAGGGGCACTTGTACCCCAATGTTCATAGCAGCACTTTCAACAATAGCCAAATTATGGAAAGAGCCTAAGTGTCCATCAACTGACGAATGGATAAAGAAATTTTGGTTTATATACACAATGGAGTACTATGTGGCAGTGAGAAAGAATGAAATATGGCCTTTTGTAGCAACGTGGATGGAACTGGAGAGTGTTATGCTAAGTGAAATAAGTCATACAGAGAAAGAGAGATACCATATGTTTTCACTCTTATGTGGATCCTGATAACTTAACAGAAATCCATGGGGGAGGTGAAGGAAAAAAAAGAGGTTAGAGAGGGGGAGAGCCAAAGCATAAGAGACTCTTAAAAACTGAGAACAAACTGAGGGTTGATGGGGGGTGGGAGGGAGGGGAGGGTGGGTGATGGGTATTGAGGAGGGCACCTTTTGGGATGAGCACTGGGTGTTGTATGGAAACCAATTTGACAATAACTTTCATAGTAAAAAAAGAAAATAATGACCTAAATGAAATTGGATATCCTGAATTAGATCCTGGAACAAAAGAGGACGTTAAAGGAAAAATGAGAGAAATCTCAATAAAAGTCTTTAACTTAGTTAATTTGTTAATTTCTCATTTTGACATATGTTAATTTCTCATTTGTTAATTTCTCATTTTGACAAATGTATGATATTTTTGTAAGATTGTCAGCATTGGGGAGAGCTCAATGAAGGGAATATGGCCCTTGCTCTGCTATCTTTTCAATTTTAGTGAAAACTGAAAATTAGTTCAAAATAAAGTTTAAAAAAAGAGTAAAGAAAAATGAAAGGATATACCAGTAATTAATAAAAATGTTTGGTGGGAGGAAGGGAACATGATGGAAACTAGAAACCTCGAAATATACATGGATTCATGGATCAAACTCAGCATAACTACTGAAATATTTTATGTAATTATAAGACAGAATTAAAGCAAAAAAAGTCCCTAAAATCACAAGTAAAGTGAAACCTAATATACTTACTTTTTGCATTGCTGGCTTAATCACATAAAGAGAGGTTATTTTAAGTGATTTTAAAACAGAACAATGTGACTACATACTGCTAGTGGGATATATATCCTATGTCTGAAACAAACTGTAAAAAAGTTTTACACTGTCTTTAGTAGTCATATAATAATAATAATAATAATATTGGTACTGTTATTTTGAACCAACCTTTGTGTGTATAATATATAGTAAAATAACACTAATAAATAACTATATTAATGTTATTGCTAAATCAATATTTTTAGTAGAAGATAAAGAGATAAAAATATAAAATCAAAGAAGTAATAATGCTCTGTAGTTATATATTTGAATTGAAAATACTTATATGTATTTATGATGACTTTGTCATAAAATTACTAGTGGTAACACAATTTCCTAATTTATTGGTAACTAGAAGCAGCAAATTAGATGGTGGTAAAAAGAAAGGTCTGCTCTTTACAGCTACTATCAAATGAGGGGAGAAGGTACAGGTTAATGAGTACAGGAGCAAATCGTTCTTCATACTTCATCACTGGGGATATTACAGTAAAATGAATAATCATGATTGAATTAAGAAAGCCACAATTATGACCATATCCCTTTGTTGGAGAGTAGTCAAATGTTTCACTATATTAGAAAATAAATAAAACATGTTTTTGCATTTAAACATAATTTCAGTGCACAAAATTTATTTATATGGCTTTCCTTCTTCCCAGATGATACTGAAAAATGAGGAGTGATTATTTTGGAAATACTTCTAAATTTGAGCTAATGTCTCCTTTTGATTTGCACCGTGTAATTACTTAAAACCTCTTGGTAGGAATAACAAGTGTCTGAGCTGAGTGTATAATTATGAAAAGAATTGGCTGAGAAGGAGTTATGTGAATCCGTATGCCTCTCCGAATATAAGTGCTGCCTGAATAGGTCATTGAAAGATGATCAGGCTGTCTAAATATACAGTTAATCTCCAAATGAATTTGGAGTATCTTCTCCTTTCCCCATAGCACTTTGCACATAATAAGACATCACTGTGAAGACTAACTTAAATACTTTCTTCAGTCTAACTCTCCCCTTATTTTTCTTTTAATGTCTTAAAACTTAGTAGCGTTATAATTTGCTTTACATTTTAAACTTATGATTTATTCAGTCACTAAGCTCAGCTATCAATGGCATAGAATAGTGTTAGTTCAACTTGTCCTTAGGTGAGGTAGTCAGGCATTAATAGCTTTCTTTTTTTTAGTAGAACAGTTAATTTCTTTATGTACACTTTTCTGTTATCTGTTTTCTGGAACTAAAAGTAAGGAAATATACTGAAATGAACATATTATAAGTAGAATTATTTTTCAATAATTAAATAGATTGTATAAAATGTATTAGGGGCACCTTGGTGGCTCAGTCGCTTTAGCATCTGATTCTTGATATCAGCTCAGGTCATGCTCTCACGGTTGTGAGAGCCCTGTGTTGGGCTCTGCGCTGACAGCAAAGAGCCTGTTGGGGATTTTCTCTCTCCTTCACTCTCTTCCCTTCCCTAGCTAGTGCACTCGCTTTATAAAAATAAATAAATAAACTTTTTAAAAAGCCTTAATTCATTCTTTCCTAAATATCTGTGTTTCAGGCACTATGCAAGATATTGTAGTAGATAGAGGTGAATTGTATAGAGTGCCCCTTATCACATTCTTGCCTATTCCTGCCATTCTTTCATACTGTCTAAAATTCATTACAGTTATGTAAACTTTCTCAACCACTATTCATGTATTTTATCAAGCTTTTAAAATGCATACATACTTGGACTTGTTATAAGACTGTCATCTTAGTGTTGGTAGAATCAGAGTCCTTTCCTTTCAACACCTAGAGTAAAACTTCATTGAGAGAATAAACTTTTTTTAAGGGGATTTACAGAAGAAATAGTTGATTAATGTGGCACATTAGGTATGAGTAGTGGGTACATTTGGACAACTAGAAGACAAATAAGGGAAGTGGGTGCCTAAGGAATCTAGAGTAAGGGGGAGAATGGAGTAAGGAAGGGAAGATCCATTTCTAAGGAGAAACTCCTTTTTGTAATGGCACCATGGACTGACATTGTATTCTGTCTCAGCCATTTCTCTTGGTGTCTCATTCCTTGTTCCATCCTCTCTCCCATCTTTCCTCGTGACCTCTTTGCTGAGGCATTGTGTTTTTAGGACATACCAATCAGAATATTCTCACCATTTCCATATCAACAAATATGCCAGAATGATCTTTTAAAAACATAAGCCAAATAATACCACTTTCTTGCTTAAAACATTCCGTGCTTCCTAATACATTTATAATAAAAGTCCAACTCTGTATCTCAGTATATGAAAGTCTTCTTGCTCTGGCCTAAGCTTTTTCTATGACCTCATTTCTCACTGTTCTCTCCTTATGCTTCGGCCATATGTCTCAATGATTTGGATATACTGAGTATATTCCTGGTTGAAGCCTTTTGAAGTTGATATTGGGGCTCTATACTTGTTAACTCTTTAACTAGACCCTTGTATCTCACTCACCCTATGTCACTCTCTAAATGGAAATACCTTATTTTCGTTTACTTGTTTTTGTTTCTGTTATCCCACTAGAATATTAGCTCCATGAGGGTAGAGACTTGCTCTGTTTTATTTGCCACTGTTCATTAAATATGTGTTAAATCAATAAATGTAGCAAATTTTATGGTGTTTTATTTATTTTTTTTAATTTTAAGGGACTACCTTCTGTAAATAGTGTCACTTTTTCATTTAACTTTCTCCTTATAAAAGCCTAAAGCTTTGAAATAATATATAAATATTTGCATAAACTGAAAAAAAACTTTTACCTTATATTTGTCTTTTTAATTTGGGGAAACTTGAGGTGATAATAGAGCATATAGCTAGTGCCATCTCTTTTTCTTACATTTCATATTTGTGCTTAAAGGCAGAAAACATCTTCTTAAGTTCATGGGATGTGTTCTCCAGTGGGTTGGTCAGTGGTAGCCAGGGAATGTTCTCTTTTATTGAGTAACAAAATGAGCAAGATGAATGTCAAACCAGCAGTATTGCTTTTTATCTTCTGTCATTTTATTCTTACTGTAACAACATCTGTCTCACTCCCATGTCCTCCAACTAATTTGGAAGCTCCTTAAGGATGGAAATTGGATCCTATATTTTTATGTGAGCATAGTGCTAGAGGCATAGTAAATACTCAGTAATCATTTTTTGGTCAAATAATAATGAAAATAACTTCAGTTTTATGTAGATCATAGCATTCTAACAAGAAGTAGCACATCTTTTCTTATAAAAACCCAGTGAAGTAGAAAAGAAAATATTTTCTTCCTTTTACATATTGTAAGACTGAGATTGCAGAGTTTACCAGAATTGCCCAAATTCAGTCAGCTGGTAGTGGCTACACGGGAGCTAGGGATTCCTGGGAGAGTGTCCTGTTCCCTCTAAGGGCTCACATCTCCAAATGACCCATTGTTAGTGATGACGATATTGCTTAAAAATTAAAATGAGTAAGCAACTTCAGGTAAGATTTAGTGAAATACTGTCCATCCTTTGATAACAGAGGAAACTGTGAATTAAGTACTTGAAAGATAAATCACATATAATTTTTCAGATACCAGTGAGACCTCTGAGTATATCTGGGCGTTTTGGATGGCAGACAGCAGCTGGTTCCGTTGGGCCTCGTGAGTCTTTAAGGCAATTGTGCTTTCCAAACTTGCTTACAATCTGCTCAATGTGCCATGACGTTACTTCACTATTGGCAAATGCAGTGGTATCAAACAAACAGCTTTGCTCTTCTACTTCTAACAGAATTTTGAAAAACTATAAATCTCCTTGCACATTTTATATTGACATCCAAAATTCTTATTATAAGGAAATGGTCACAAGTAATGCAATTGCCATTGGATTATACACATTGAAATATTAAAATAAAACAATTGTATCACTTTTTAAAATGTGTCCAAGGGCATATAAATGCAGTTATCTACTAAAATGCAATACTCTGTTTTAAAAATATGTGAATAAGCTCCTCTTAATAGTTGGAAATTTTATCTCTTTCTCCTAGAACTGTGACTTCCATTTTTCTCTCAGAAGTAGTAATGTAAATAGCTTTATACTTAATGTTGTTTATTGACTACTTATTATATATCTTTTAAAAAAAGATATGTATTCATTATCATGAAAGTTCTAAAAATTAATTTCCTGTGACCATAAGGCACAAAGTTTTTAAAAAATTTTTTTAAGTTTATTTATTTATTTTGAGAGAGACAGAGACATGCAAGTTGGGGAGGAGTAGAGGGAGAGGGGGAGACAGAATCCCAGGCAGGCTCCATGCTGCCAGTGCAGAGCCTGTCATGGGGTTCAAACTCACAAAACCACGAGATCAGGGCCTAAGCCGAAACTAAAAGCCAGATGCTTAACTGACTGAACCACCCGGGCGCCCCAAGGCACAAAGTATTTAAAGACATTATTCTGGATTGCATTATCACTACAATTATTTTCAGTGCATGATTAATAAGAACAAAATAAGTACATTAAAATTTTTGATAATTATTAACAAAGAAAGCAAAATTTTATTAGAAATAACCTTACTAATGACATACATAAGGCATGTCTTTTCCCACTCAATTCATGTATCTATGGGTACTGTTTCTTGCTTGGGTGGAACAGGATTGGCATGAATTTTATTTTATTTTTAAAGCATAAATGCGGATGGAAGAAGTTTGTTATAGCAGTATTACTCAGTGTGATGTTATAGAAATATTCACTCAGTTCTTTGATTTTTTTTTGTAGTAAATGCCAAAATTCACATGGTGAACTTTTATTGAGATTAATTTTAATGATCTATCAGCTGACAAGTTGATTTTAGTCCTCCAATTTTGCTAAAAGCAAAGCATCTGAAACTACCTGATTTACAAAAGGTTTTGTTATACCGACATTAGAATAATTCATTTTCTCAGTACTGCTGCAGATATTTGAAAAGGTTTCTTTGTATCCCAGAAGTTTTGACATTTGTGGGTCATGAACCATGACATAGTACGATTCTGGGTAGGTAAAGACTTATGTCTGTCCTTTGTAAAGAGAGAGGAGATTGTAAAAGAACACCACAGACATATTCTCAGGCAGATCAGCTTCAGTAAACAGAATGTATGGAAACTGAGAATTTAGTAATATAATTATCTGTAAAGCCATTTGAACACCACTGGATTAACGGACCAACTGTGGGAGTTGAATGAAACTTCCTGATAAACAGGATCAGGAGGAGAGTGATCACAAGCTGCCAATATTCACATTGTCTTAATTATTGTTACTTGTCCCAGTTTAGAGGAAAGCTCCAAAAATGGCCAAATACAATGGCTTTTCATTGATGTCTCAGAAAATTGCTAAGTCAGTAGGAGAAAATAAGACATGTCTTCAACTTTTATCATTTGGAGATGTTTTTCTTATTTTTTTAAACTAGAAATCTACTAGTGTTTGCTGAAAGCAAAAAGGTTTGCATTACTTTGCAGGGATAAATGATATGAGGTGGCAAGAATATGAGATAGGCAATGTTGATTTTGGGGATTTCTCACACCCTGTTTTAGCATGTTTTCTTTTCCCAGATTCTTCAGTTCTTCAACTCTTGAGTTGCTACAATGACCCACACACCCCCAACCCCTACCCCTATGTCCAAGCAACTGAATTTTTAGAGAAAATTCCTGGAGAGCCTAAAACCTTCAAGTAACAAAGAATGCAAGATAGAGAATAGTAACACACAGTACTTTTGGACTAAAATGTCACTACCTCAAACATATTTCATAGATAATGCTCCTTATTTCTTTCTTCCATGGGCAGCTCTGTGCAACTGAGGAAGATAAGTGAGGGGCAATATTAGTTTCTGTGTGCTGAGCCAGTGTATATTATGTACAAGTAGTATTTTTGTAAGCCAAATAGATTGATTTCCAAGACTGGGTTATTTATTTTTACATATTTTTTTTTTAATTTAAATCTTAGTTAGTTGACATACAGTACAATCTTGGTTTCAGGAGTAGAATTCAGTGATTCATCACTTACATATAACAACACCCAAGACTGGGTTATTTAGATCAGATTCACGGGATACGAATACTGTATATCATATAAAACTGAAGACGGTGAGCAGATACTGACCGCCGAGAATGTTGTGCCAAAAGATTAATGAATGGATGAAATTTGGGTTTCTGACATCACCTTGGCTTTTATTTTTTTTTTATTTTTTAATTTTTTTAAAAATTTTTTTTCAACGTTTATTTATTTTTGGGACAGAAGGAGACAAAGCATGAATGGGGGAGGGGCAGAGAGAGAGGGAGACACAGAATCGGAAACAGGCTCCAGGCTCTGAGCCATCAGCCCAGAGCCCGACGTGGGGCTCGAACTCACGGACCACGAGATCGTGACCTGGCTGAAGTCGGACGCTTAACCGACTGCGCCACCCAGGCGCCCCTATCACCTTGGCTTTTAAAAAGGAGTTGTGAGCAGTAGTAGTGAAAGCAGGCTAAAGACTGTTGCGTGTTAAGTCTGAATAAACAAAATGGTAGGAGCAGACTGAATATGAATAGATGAAGGGTTTCTTTAGGGCTAAACTAAAGTACACAGCAAAGCAGGATCTTCATTTATGATTATATAATTTGGTTTGGGTTCATTACCCTTGAGAAGAATCAGTAAATCTGTGTATTTTCATTAATCTTCCATGCTATATTTTAAGTGAAAGCCTGTGCATCGATTTATTTTTTTTATTTATTTTTCTTTTTTTTTTTTTTATTTTTTTTTTATTTTTATTTTTTCTGAAATTTATTGACAAATTGGTTTCCATACAACACCCAGTGCTCATCCCAAAAGGTGCCCTCCTCAATACCCATCACCCACCCTCTCCTCCCTCCCACCCCCCATCAACCCTCAGTTTGTTCTCAGTTTTTAAGAGTCTCTTATGCTTTGGCTCTCTCCCTCTCTAACCTCTTTTTTTTTTCCTTCCCCTCCCCCATGGGTTTCTGTTAAGTTTCTCAGGATCCACATAAGAGTGAAAACATATGGTATCCATCTTTCTCTGTATGGCTTATTTCACTTAGCATCACACTCTCCAGTTCCAACCACGTTGCTACAAAAGGCCATATTTCATTCTTTCTCACTGCCACGTAGTATTCCATTGTGTATATAAACCACAATTTCTTTATCCATTCTTCAGTTGATGGACATTTAGGCTCTTTCCATAATTTGGCTATTGTTGAGAGTGCTGCTATAAACATTGGGGTACAAGTGGCCCTATGCATCAGTACTCTTGTATCCCTTGGGTAAATTCCTAGCAGTGCTATTGCTGGGTCATAGGGTAGGTCTATTTTTAATTTTCTGAGGAACCTCCACACTGTTTTCCAGAGTGGCTGCACCAGTTTGCATTCCCACCAACAGTGCAGGAGGGTTCCCGTTTCTCCACGTCCTCTCCAGCATCTATAGTCTCCTGATTTGTTCATTTTAGCCACTCTGACTGGCGTGAGGTGATATCTGAGTGTGGTTTTGATTTGTATTTCCCTGATAAGGAGCGACGTTGAGCATCTTTTCATGTGCCTGTTGCCCATCTGGATGTCTTCTTTAGAGAAGTGTCTATTCATGTTTTCTGCCCATTTCTTCACTGGATTATTTGTTTTTCGGGTGTGGAGTTTGGTGAGCTCTTTATAGATTTTGGATACTAGCCCTTTGTCCGATATGTCATTTGCAAATATCTTTTCCCCTTCCGTTGGTTGCCTTTTAGTTTTGGTGATTGTTTCCTTTGCTGTGCAGAAGCTTTTTATCTTGATGAGGTCCCAGTAGTTCATTTTTGCTTTTAATTCCCTTGCCTTTGGGGATGTTTCGAGTAAGAAATTGCTGCAACTGAGGTCAGAGAGGTCTTTTCCTGCTTTCTCCTCTAGGGTTTTGATGGTTTCCTGTCTCACATTCAGGTCCTTTATCCATTTTGAGTTTATTTTTGTGAAAGGTGTGAGAAAGTGGTCTAGTTTCATCCTTCTGCATGTTGCTGTCCAGTTCTCCCAGCACCATTTGTTAAAGAGACTGTCTTTTTTTCCACTGGATGTTCTTTCCTGCTTTGTCAAAGAATAGTTGGCCATACGTTTGTGGGTCTAGTTCTGGGGTTTCTATTCTATTCCATTGGTCTATGTGTCTGTTTTTGTGCCAATGCCAAGCTGTCTTGATGATTACAGCTTTGTAGTAGAGGCTAAAGTCTGGGACTGTGATGCCTCCTGCTTTGGTCTTCTTCTTCAAAATTACTTTGGCTATTCGGGGCCTTTTGTAGTTCCATATGAATTTTAGATTTGCTTGTTCTAGTTTCGAGAAGAATGCTGGTGCAATTTTGATTGGGATTGCATTGAATGTGTAGATAGCTTTGGGTAGTACTGACATTTTGACAATATTTATTCTTCCAACCCATGAGTACGGAATGTTTTTCCATTTCTTTATATCTTCTTCAATTACCTTCATAAGCTTTCTACAGTTTTCAGCATACAGATCTTGTACACCTTTGGTTACATTTATTCCTAGGTATTTTATGCTTCTTGGTGCAATTGTGAATGGGATCAGTTTCTTTATTTGTCTTTCTGTTGCTTCATTGTTAGTGTATAAGAATGCCACTGATTTCTGTACATTGATTTTGTATCCTGCAACTTTGCTGAATTCATGTATCAGTTTTAGCAGACTTTGGGTGGAGTCTATTGGATTTTCCATGTATAATATCATGTCATCTGCAAAAAGCGAAAGCTTGACTTCGTCTTTGTCAATTTTGATGCCTTTGATTTCCTTTTGTTGTCTGATTGCTGATGCTAGAACTTCCAACACTATGTTAAACAACAGCGGTGAGAGTGGGGATCCCTGTCGCGTTCCTGATCTCAGGGAGAAAGCTCTCAGTTTTTCCCCATTGAGGATGATGTTAGCTGTGGGCTTTTCATAAATGGCTTTTATGATGTTTAAGTATGTTCCTTCTATTCCGACTTTCTCAAGTGTTTTTATTAAGAAAGGGTGCTGGATTTTGTCCAAGGCCTTTTCTGCATCGATTGACAGGATCATATGGTCCTTATCTTTTCTTTTATTAATGTGATGTATCACGTTGATTGATTTGCGAATGTTGAACCAGTCCTGCAGCCCAGGAATGAATCCCACTTGATCATGGTGAATAATTCTTTTTATATGCTGTTGAATTCGATATGCTAGTATCTTATTGAGAATTTTTGGATCCATATTCATCAGTGATATTGGACTGTAGTTCCCTTTTTTTACTGGGTCTCTGTCTGGTTTAGGAATCAAAGTAATACTGGCTTCATAGAATGAGTCTGGAAGTTTTCCTTCCCTTTCTATTTCTTGGAATAGCTTGAGAACGATAGGTATGATCTCTGCTTTAAACGTCTGGTAGAACTCCCCTGGGAAGCCATCTGGTCCTGGACTCTTATTTGTTTGGAGATTTTTGATAACCGATTCAATTTCTTCACTGGTTATGGGTCTGTTCAAGCTTTCTATTTCCTCCTGATTGAGTTTTGGAAGAGTGTGGGTGTTTAGGAATTTGTCCATTTCTTCCAGGTTGTCCAGTTTGTTGGCATATAATTTTTCATAGTATTCCCTGAATATTGTTTGTATCTCTGAGGGATTGGTTGTAATAATTCCATTTTCATTCATGAATTTATCTATTTGGGTCATCTCCCTTTTCTTTTTGAGAAGCCTGGCTAGAGGTTTGTCAATTTTGTTTATTTTTTCAAAAAACCAACTCCTGGTTTCGTTGATCTGCTCTACAGTTTTTTTAGATTCTATATTGTTTATTTCTGCTCTGATCTTTATTATTTCTCTTCTTCTGCTGGGTTTAGGCTGCCTTTGCTGTTCTGCTTCTATTTCCTTTAGGTGTGCTGTTAGATTTTGTATTTGGGATTTTTCTTGTTTCTTGAGATAGGCCTGGATTGCAATGTATTTTCCTCTCAGGACTGCCTTCGCTGCGTCCCAAAGCGTTTGGATTGTTGTATTTTCATTTTCGTTTGTTTCCATATATTTTTTAATTTCTTCTCTAATTGCCTGGTTGACCCACTCATTCGTTAGTAGGGTGTTCTTTAACCTCCATGCTTTTGGAGGTTTTCCAGACTTTTTCCTGTGGTTGATTTCAAGCTTCGTAGTGTTGTGGCCTGAAAGTATGCATGGTATGATCTCAATTCTTGTATACTTATGAAGGGCTGTTTTGTGACCCAGTATATGATCTATCTTGGAGAATGTTCCATGTGCACTCCAGAAGAAAGTATATTCTGTTCCTTTGGGATGCAGAGTTCTAAATATATCTGTCAAGTCCATCTGATCCAATGTGTCATTCAGGGCCCTTGTTTCTTTATTGACCGTGTGTCTAGATGATCTATGCATTTCTGTAAGTGGAGTGTTAAAGTCCCCTGCAATTACCACATTCTTATCAATAAGGTTGCTTATGTTTATGAGTAATTGTTTTATATATTTGGTGGCTCCGGTATTCGGCGCATAGGTATTTATAATTCTTAGCTCTTCCTGATGGATAGACCCTGTAATTATTATATAATGCCCTTCTTCATCTCTTGTTACAGCCGCCTTTAATTTAAAGTCTAGTTTGTCTGATATAAGTATGGCTACTCCCGCTTTCTTTTGGCTTCCAGTAGCATGATAAATAGTTCTCCATCCCCTCACTCTCAATCTAAAGGTGTCCTCAGATCTAAAATGAGTCTCTTGTAGACAGCAAATAGATGGCTCTTGTTTTTTTATCCATTCTGATACCCTATGTCTTTTGGTTGGCGCATTTAATCCATTTACATTCAGTGTTATTATAGAAAGATATGGGTTTAGAGTCATTGTGATGTCTGTATGTTTTATGCTTGTAGCGATGTCTCTGGTACTTTGTCTCACAGGATCCCCCTTAGGATCTCTTGTAGGTCTGGTTTAGTGGTTACAAATTCCTTCAGTTTTTGTTTATTTGGGAAGACTTTTATCTCTCCTTCTATTCTAAATGACAGATTTGCTGGATAAAGGATTCTCGGCTGCATATTTTTTCTGTTTAGCACATTGAAGATCTCGTGCCAATCCTTTCTGGCCTGCCAAGTTTCAAAAGAGAGATCAGTCACGAGTCTTATAGGTCTCCCTTTATATGTTAGGGCACGTTTATCCCTAGCTGCTTTCAGAATTTTCTCTTTATCCTTGTATTTTGCCAGTTTCACTATGATATGTCGTGCAGAAGATCGATTCAAGTTACGTCTGAAGGGAGTTCTCTGTGCCTCTTGGATTTCAATGCCTTTTTCCTTCCCCAGTTGAGGGAAGTTCTCAGCTATTATTCCTTCAAGTACACCTTCAGCACCTTTCCCTCTCTCTTCCTTCTCTGGGATACCAATTATATATATATTATTTCTTTTTAGTGTATCACTTAGTTCTCTAATTCTCCCCTCATACTCCTGGATTTTTTTATCTCTCTTTTTCTCACCTTCCTCTTTTTCCATAACTTTATCTTCTAGTTCACCTATTCTCTCCTCTGCCTCTTCACTCTGAGCCGTCGTCATTTCCATTTTGTTTTGCATTTCGTTTAAAGCATTTTTCAGCTCCTCCTGACTGTTTCTTAGTCCCTTGATCTCTGTAGCAAGAGATTCTCTGCTGTCCTGTATACTGTTTTCAAGCCCAACGATTAATTTTATGACTATTATTCTAAATTCACTTTCTGTTTTATTATTTGAATCCTTTTGATCAGTTCATTGGCTGTTGTTATTTCCTGGAGATTCTTTTGAGGGGAATTCTTCCGTTTGGTCATTTTGGATGGTCCCTGGAGTGGTGTGGACCTGCAGGGCACTTCCCCTGTGCTGTGGTTGTGGGCGAGCTGCTGTCAGACCTGATGTCTGCCCCCAGTCCACCGATGGGGCCACAGTCAGACTGCTGTGTGCCTTCTCTTCCCCTCTCCTAGGGGCGGGATTCACTATGGGGTGGTGTGGCCCGTCTGGGCTACTTGCACACTGCCAGGCTTGTGGTGCTGGGGATCTGGCGTATTAGCTGGGGTGGGTAGGCAACGTGCTCAGGGGCAGGAGGGGCAGGCTTAGCTCGCTTCTCCTTATGTGATCTACTTCAGGAGGGGCCCTGTGGCAGCGTGAGGGAGTCAGACCCACTGCCGGAAGGGTGGCTCCACAGAAGCACAGCATTGGGTGTTTGCGTGGTGCCAGCAAGTTCCCTGGGAGAAACTGGTTCCCTTTGGTGTTTTGGCTGGGGGATGGGCGAGGGAGATGTCACTGGCGAGCTCCTTTGTTCCACGCCTAGCTTAGCTCTGTCGTCCGGGGCTCAACAACTCTCCCTCCCGTTGTCCTCCAGCCTTTCCGCTCTCCGAGCAGAGCTGTTAACTTAGAACCTTCCAGATGTTAAGTCCCGCTTGCTGTCAGAACACACTCCGTCTGGCCCCTCCGCTTCCTCCAGCGAGACTCGGGGGCTCTGCTTGGCCAGCGGGCCACCCCTCCACCCCGGCTCCCTCCCGCCAGTCCATGGAGTGCGCACCGCCTCGCCGCCCTTCCTACCCTCTTCCGTGGGCCTCTTGCCTGGGCTTGGCTCTGGAGACTCCATTCTGCTAGTCTTCTGGCAGTTTTCTGGGTTATTTTAGGCAGGCGTAGGTGGAATCTAAGTGATCAGCAGGACTCGGTGAGCCCAGCGTCCTCCTACGCCGCTGGTACCTCCAATAAGCAAATGATTCTTATTTCTTCTCAAATTTTTTTCTGCGAAGCTGGTTTGTGTTTGCAAATGGAAAAGGCAGCATTAATTGGCATGCCTCATTCCTATAGGAATGGTGTATGATTTAGAATCCAATCTTTGGACCTTTAATTAATTGCTTGATTCTCTATCTTCTGATGTCTTAGGATATAATGCATGAGAATGGGTTATTTAAAAAAATAGGATCTATTCTGGAAATTCTTCATAGTAATGTAAGAATTCTTCATGTTAATGTCAGAATTTAGTGACTTAGATAATTAAAAAGATAATTCAAAATCATTTGTTTTTTCAATCAGTTATATATTTATAAAGTATTTATAAATATTTATAAAATTAGATATATCTTCACTAACTTGCTTTTAGATTAATTTTACTTGAGGGTTATCTTACACAAGTCTCAGAGATTACAAATATATTATGAATACCCCCACACAGATAAAGCATAACTTCCATATTAATTTTTCTCAACATTTGGTAAAGGAGATTGTTCTTTTCATTTTTACTACCATGAAAACATGAATGGTTTTAGCATACTGCTTATAAGGGGTCAAAAATGTGCTAGACAGTTTCCATTCACCTCTCCAGATCTGTCTCTTCCCATCCATATCTAGCTTCTCCCTGCTTTCACTCTTAGAGGAATGAGTGTGGTTAATAAAGTGTGGTCTTCTACCTTCTGGATACTTTTTGGGGTAAGAATAAAATGGGTGAAGGGGAGTAGGAGATACATGCTTCCAGTTGTAGAATGAAAAAGATATAGCAGAGGGAATATAGTCAATGATATTATAATAGAATTGTATGGTGACAGATGGTAGTTGCATTTGTGGTGAGCATATATATGTTTAGAGAGATGTTGAATCACAGAGTTGACGCCTGAAACTAATGTGACATTGCATAACAACTATACTCAAATATTTTTTTGCTTAAGCATTAAGAAAACCAAGAGAGAGATTTTTTAATTAGTAAGGCAAAATCTCTTAGGTAATTATCATTTTTTGATGAGTTCATAATGACCCTCATTCTTTTATATTCTCTTAGATTGTAGTGAGATTAGCACACATTGCTAATGACTTGAGAGAGCCAAGAGTCAATCCTGTGAAGGATGGTTTTTCATCCTTTTATGGCCACAAACTTTATTCCTAACCTGGCTGTGCACTACTAGTTATAAAGAAGACTAGACAACAAAAAATAAATCCATCACCACTAGAAGGGAAATTCTACTACTGGGATTGAAAGATACCTTAGACATCGTTCCTACCCTCTTAGAGTTCATATTCTAGTAAGTGAGAAGAACAAGTAAACACAGAATTACAATTAGTGGTATAATAAGGTATGTACCAGGCATAGAGTACATAAAAATAGATTTTTTTTATGAGAGTGGTTTTGGGGTCAGGAAGAACTATTGAGTGGCGGTAACCTATGGTATGAGTTCTGAAAAGTCAAGAGTAAGGAGGCAAAGGGAAGGGTAGGAAGATAGGGCAGTTGCATGGGATTATGAGGAGTGGCATATTAGAGTTGGAATGATAAGGTAGTTAGATTGCGACATAGTTGTCAACAACAGCTTGTGTAAGCTTTACAGTTCTCATGCACCCTCATTCAACCCATTCTGTAGGCAAGGCAAAATATCATCTCTATTTATATTTAAAAATTATATAGTTAGATTTGAATCCAGATCTGGTAACTCCAAGTTCTGTCTTTTCAATATGCCATTTTGGCCAAGGCTGTACTAAAATGAAGAGTAATTCGGACCATCTTAACTGATAAATTGTTCAATTTTTCCTTCTGAGAATTATACTTTTTTTGAGATGTACTATATATTCCTTAACTTTGAACTGTCAGCAGTTCTTAGTGTAATTTTATACTTAAAATAGATGGCCAATCATTGTTTTGATTTTAATTGAATTTATATATAGGTATTCTAAACTTCTCTTGAATGAAAGTCTTAGCTAGGACTTTCTGCTTTTGCAATCCTCATTTTAGTTCATTCCAGTCTATTATTACCTTTACAAGTGTTACTGTGCATTAGAATTTCACTCTCAGAATCTAAACTTAGAACTTCAGTTCTCCTACTCTCTAATAAAATTCTCTTTTGCATGTAGTAGAGAGATCCTTTTCAAATACATTTGTGTAGAACTTATCCCACACATGTGTTCTTTTTTTTCCTCTCTTCATATTCTCCACTCCAACAAACCTAGACAAAGAAAATTATGCATTGTCTTGGCAAATGGTCTTTGTTATCAGGTTTCATTTGTTGATGTACCAATATAAAGAGTAGACACTTGGGTCTTCCTGTGAAGACTTTGGAGTGACTGTATCCTGTTTCTAACACTTGCTCTTGGCTAGGGAGATGATGACATTTTTTTCAGTGGTCTTCATTTTTTACTTCTATTTGAAGTTGACAAAAAAGGAAACTATATGGTTGGTCTGGAAAGGAAATTAGACATCATTTGATGGTGACCTGATGTTAACTGAGGACAGGGCTGAATTGAAGCAGCAGAATTGGTTTATACTGATTACTCCTCAATTTCCAGCCTTTGAATTGTGTTGACATTCACAAGAACTATATGGGGCCAATTTTGTGTCAGAAAATCTTAATTTCCAAAAAATTGTACGGAGATACATCTATGGAAATAATTATATGACTCTGATGGCTCACCTTCCTCACTGTACTGTGGGAGAGCAGTCCTAAAGGACAAGCTGCATCAGTCATCACTGGAAAAGCCTGTTATACCCTTCCCTGTGTTGGAGAGGCCCCTGCTGTGTGCTTTGCCCGTATCAAATGTTCCTAGTGAGGAATCCACCATTTCTCTTGGAAGCCCTTCCAATTTTGTGTCCATCACAGCTTTTTTTCCAGACAGAGAGACTTGTTTTTTTGCAGCTGTGTTTGGCCAGATGGTCCCAGGGGGTCTTTCTCCAAGACTCATCCCCATCATGTCTGATTTTGTGCAGGCTGCAGACCTCTGTTTTGGACTGGGGAGAAGAAAATGGAAAATATTGTCAGCTTAAAGATTCATGTTTTAGTGTTACATTTTTATTCTTAGTTAAGCCTCCAGGATACCTGTCATTTGTTCCTTACAAATGACAGATATCAAACATAGTAGCATCTAGCTCTACTTTTTATCAACACTTAGTTCCACAGTGACAAGCTGGTACCTCTAAGACCCATCCCTAAGTCCTCACCACTGTGGTTACATCATCATGGGGATCTAGTGTCATAAGTGACATGAGACATTCACTTGATCATTATACCAAATGTTCTTGGCCTCATTTTTAAGCAGTGCTCTATTGGAAAATCATCTATAATTTTCTGGCTGCTGTCATTCTTGGGTCTCTGCTTTCCATAACTTTTCATTCCTATTGAACAGCTGTGCTTCTGATTAGTTTTCTCTAGAGGTATTAACTTTTCAGCACTCTGTACAAGGAAACTTTTGAAATGATGGGAACAATGGGCCTATCCTTGGTTTCTTAAAGCCAGTCAGTCTGCTATGGTTCAGAAAAATTCTGGAAGAGATCCGAAACTAAACAAAAATAAGAATTTGCTTAGACTTTCTTAAAACAAATCTGAGTCTGGCACCATGAAAATTGTGATTATCCCTTTGGAATATGGAATAATCTCATGTTTACTTGTAGATATTTCTTTTGTCTATTTTTCATATATTTTGAGAAATGAATATTTAGTTATCAGTAACACATGCTAGTTTTCTGAAGATTTGAGCAGAGAACCAAAGTTGCTAAAAGTAATTGTACATAACCACTTTTGACATATTTTCCTGGACCATAAAATTTAGGTCAGATTCCTTTGTTACATACTCTAATTGAATGGCATTTCCTTCATAACACTTATTGTTCGTTTTATTAAAATAAAAACTGCCTTATAAATTTCTTCTTAAATAAGAGTATATCATGACTATTAATAAATGAGACTTTTTTAATTTTATAACTTTTATAAGTTTATTTAATTTGAGAGAGAGCGAGAGAGAGCAGGTGAGGGGCAGAGAGAGGGAGAGAGAACTCCAAGGAGGCTCCTCACTGACTCAAACTCACCAACTGTGAGATCATGACCTGAGCCCAAATCAAGAGTTGGACACTTAATTGACTGAGCCACACGGGTGCCCCCATAAATGAAACTGTTTTAATTTCACAAACACTACTTTCTTTCCAGGAAACTTGATGAGGGAATATATTTCTATGATAACATACGGAATGCAAGCATAAACCACTACTTAGAGAAATGCTGACATGCAATTATAGGAAGTTATATGAATTTGCTAATAGATCTTCCTTTCTATGGATTTATACTAGGATTGAATGCTTAGCCCTTGCTTCTACAACCAACAAAATGCCAAGTTTCTTGATGAAGAAATGACTGACCCAAGACTGATTGATTACACTACGTATATGTAGGTAAAAAGAAGGGGTGATATACTTTCTAATTATCAAGAAATGTTTTGGGGAGAAAGTAGAATTTGAGGTAGACTTGGTCAGGATTTAGTATTGTATAAAGAAGGCGGTAATTACCAGTTAAAGCCCAGAGGAAGAAAAGAGTAGTATGGGTTGAGAAAAGAACAAGATTTCTGACTTTATGAGGGTTTGTGTAATGGTTGGTATCTAATACTTGGTAGGGGCTTGTTAACTATTTTTTTGAATGACTAAATGATTTCCAAATCATAAATTCCCCTTTTCCAAAATTAAATTCCATCCACTGCTTCCTGCTATAAATATTCTTTTTGGTCAAACATTTTTTTCCACCATGGTTATACATATCTGTGATCTATTCATTAGAGTATCTTGTCAGGTCAGCAAATTTTTATAGTCTAGTTAGGTCTTGTTTTTCCACTACAAACCCATGTTAAGACATCATTCTCCATAGTACTAGCCAAGAAATAGTCCAATTTGTCTTTACTTTTGAAGTGTGTTGTTTAGTAAGTTTAAGTTAAATTTCCTAGATCCTTCATTTTCAAATACAAACATGAATTCTGTTAACTGAGGCTATAAAGCCCCCAGTTACCAAGTGTCAGTTTGAACTAACTCTAGATTTCTGGATCATCAGTCCTGTTTCCTTCTTGAATTTCCCATAGATTTTCCATTGCTTTTTGTATTAGGCTTTTTGTTGTTGTTGTTGTTGTTGTTGTTGTTGTTGTTGCTGCTGCTGCGGCTGCTGCTGCTGCTGCTGTTAAACACAGAGTTGTTCCTCCTGCCCCTACCACCATGCACACACAGATGCCAGGAAGAAAGAAGTATGATTGATAGGAAAATGAAAAAAAGAATGTCTAAAATACTGGGATGAGATGACTGCTCTTATCATCTAACAGAATTCTCATTTCCTGCCCTGAATAGTTTCTTCCCATCAAACTAGCTAAGGATGTATGAGTGTGTGGGTGTGTGTGTGGAGGCAGTGGGAGATATTGGAAAGGACTAGAAAAAAAGAGGATATGAAACTTTTGTCATTTCCTGTTTGTGAATCTTTCTTTTGGTTATGGTGGTTGGAAGGGGTGAGAATCTTTGGACCTCTGTGGTGCTCGTGGTGGTGATGGGGAGTGTCAAAACCATCATCTGAGCCAGTATGGCACATTGGATCAGAATTCTTTTGTGCTGGAGATAACATTAATAAATAATGGAGATGTGGAAGATGAGCAGAGTAATCATGTGTTTCACTTTCTTATCCTAGGTGACTCTTCTTTGTACATATAGTCCTGAATTTGGTCTTTTAGCTTCCATGTGAAACTAGTGAAATTTGAGAAGTTTTGATTTGTCAGAAAGGAAGTAGGGAGAAGTGAAAAAGAGATAAATGATGGGTATATCAAAACGCTATCCTAAGCACTACATTCAAATTTTCAAAATATTCATCAATTTGCATTTAAAAGATTTATTTGTACACAGATAGAAAAAAATAGTAGATCTTTGATTTGGAAGACATTTGGAAACAATAGGGATTTGTTTTTTCATGAGCCAAGATAAATTTTTGGTTTTTCAAATGATTAATTGCCTTGAATTGCTTAAAAAATTATTTTCCCACTTCTGTGATTTTCTCATGACACAATTTGAGGGAAATAGTATAAATAATATCCCTCTGCCAAATTTTAATTATTGAGTGGTACCTATTAAAAACAATTTTTTCGTGGATCTCTTCTTTCCCCTTTTCTGTAGGAATAAAAATTAAAATTTAAAAGTCCTGGCATTTTAGAATGCTAAAAATAACATCAACTCAACATTATTATATGAAACATCAAAAATTTTGGGAATATGGTATTTATAGATATTCTGCATTTCAGTTATACATGATCCAAATTCAGTATTAATGCTACTCTGCTTACAGTTTGATTTTGGATTTACTTCAATTTCTTTACCTTTCATATTTCATTAAAGATACACTCTGACTTTCTAGTCCCTAGTAGTCCCTGATAACAGTCCCTCCCTGCTCTCTAAGAAACCTAGCCCCTTATTAATGAAGTCCAGATCTGAGTTCACTAATCAACATTCCCAGAAGCCATGCCTGTGGGTGGCTCTTCATTACCCTTTACCTCTGAACCAGGATGACCAGAAGTGGAATTCTTCAAGTGAATAGGTCCTTTTAGAGAATTCTTTCAACTATAGTTATGACTTTTTTTAAAAATCTAAACATATAATGAAATCTCCTTTGGCCGTATAAAAGACCAGATTTTCAATTCAATAACAAGTAAAAGGGTTGGCATATTATGTATCAAATAAGTGCCACAGGAAAGCCTGGATTTTCTAAGATAGGAAGAAGTATGCAAATCCTTAATATCACTTGCATTAATGGGTTGCCAAGTTGTCATAAACCAATTATTCTTATTAAGTAATGAGTACATATTATGAAAATTCTTTCCCATTTTTTTCCCTTTATATAAATATCCTGTTAAAAGTTTTAGTCAAAACTGCTTTCTAGCAAGTGTTTATGATGTGATATGCTTTAGAAAAGCACCTCTTACTTGTGTTATGCTTGTAGTAAGCATTTTTCTTCTCTTGTTTTATCTAATATGTTTGAAAATTTTGTCTTTGAAAACATAAGTTTTCATTACTATAGGGATACTACATTATGACTTTCTTTTAATGGTTCATTCTTTTATTGACTTTAGTATTTACAAATATAAACTAATTCATATATTACATTTTAATGAAGTATAGCTATACTAGCACAAATTTAAGATTCCTACAAGACATTTATGAAGCTTGAAATCAGTGTAAGTTTGATTCAGTTGCAAAATAGCAATTGAATACCTACTATCACTGTCTGAAATTATGTAAAACAAGATCTTTATTTTATTTTTTTATCACCTCCTTCTGGAGTATTGAGTTTCATGAGAGCAGAACTTTTCATTTTTTTCAACTGCTAGATTCCTAGCACTTAGTAAGCTATCTATAAATATTTGCTGAATGAGTTCACTTATTAAAAAATGTTTATTGTGGGTCTATAATGTGCCAAATATCTAGGCACTGGTGATAACGTACTGAATAGGCCAATGTCCTGGGTTTTTGGAATTTACTTTCAAGTGGGAAGAGATAGATAATAACAAACAATTAAATATGTATATGTCTGATGTTGATAAGTACTAAGAAGAATAATAAAGGAGGGCAAGGGGATAGAGTATAAGGTGGGGAGAGAACTGCAATCTTGGCTAGAGAATTCAGTGAAAGCCTCTCTGAGAAGGTGAGAAATGGGTGATTGTTACTGCCCTGGTGCCACTGCCACTAGAAATACTGAAAGAAAATGTGAACGACCTAGTTTTTCACCATAAGATGGTTATAATCTGAGGCATAGTCCAGACATATTACATATCGTATACTTAATGTACGAAGATAGTGCCATGCATACAGTGCTATGGAAACAATGCTTGGAAAATGGAACACAGCCAGATATTTTTAGCGAATAAAGTTTATGGTGGTTGGGTGGTAGAGGAGTAGAGATAGGCTAAAAATATAGAACTGAGTCTAGGCTTTGAAGATTCTGCCAGATTAAGGACTTTGAGCTTCAGCCAGTATGTGGGGGAGGGGGGGAACTGATGGTAGGTATTTAGACCTCAAAAAGGAACTCTTAGATTTGTATTCTAAAATAAAAGCTCAATGGAGGATGGACAAGGGGGCATGAGATTGGGTGAGCTGATGTTTTAACAAAATATCTGATCAAATATTACTTGAAATAACAGACTGTCAGTTGGGCTAAACCCTTTTTTCATCCAAATGAAGTGTGTGTCAGAGGTGGAGGGGGGTTACAAGATTATTTTTTTTCATTTTTTTAATATGAAATTTATTGTCAAATTGGTTTTCATACAACACCCAATGCTCATCCCAAAAGATGCCCTCCTCAATACCCATCACCCACCCTCCCCTCCCTTCCAACCCCCATCTACCCTCAGTTTGTTCTCAGTTTTTAAGAGTCTCTTATGCTTTGGCTCTCTCCCTATCTAACCTCTTTTTTTTTCTTTACCTCCCTCGTGGACTTCTGTTAATTTTCTCAGATTCCACATAAGAGTGAAAACATATGGTATCTGTCTTTCTCTGTATGACTTATTTCACTTAGCATAACACTCTCCAATTACATCCACGTTGCTACAAAAGACCATATTTCATTCTTTCTCATTGCCACGTAGTATTCCATTGTGTATATAAACCACAATTTCTTTATCCATTTGTCAGTTGATGGACATTTAGACTCTTTCCATAATTTGGCTATTGTTGAGAGTGCTGCTGTAAACACTGGGGTACAAGTGCCCCTATGCATCAGTACTCCTGTATCCCTTGGGTAAATTCCTAGCAGTGCTATTGCAGGGTCATAGGGTAGATCTATTTTTAATTTTCTGAGGAACCTCCACACTGTTTTCCAGAGTGGTTGCACCGGTTTGCGTTCCCACGAACAATGCAGGAGGGTTCCCGTTTCTCCACATCCTCTCCAGCATCTATAGTCTCCTGATTTGTTCATTTTGGCCACTCTGACTGGTGTGAGGTGATATCTGAGTGTGGTTTTGATTTGTATTTCCCTGATGAGGAGCGACGTTGAGCATCTTTTCATGTGCCTGTTGGCCATCTAGATGTCTTCTTTAGAGAAGTGTCTATTCATGTTTTCTGCCCATTTCTTCACTGGATTATTTGTTTTTCGGGTGTGGAGTTTGGTGAGCTCTTTATAGATTTTGGATACTAGCCCTTTGTCCGATATGTCATTTGCAAATATCTTTTCCCCTTCCGTTGGTTGCCTTTTAGTTTTGTTGGTTGTTTCCTTTGCTGTGCAGAAGCTTTTTATCTTGATGAGGTCCCAATAGTTCATTTTTGGTTTTAATTCCCTTGCCTTTGGGGATGTGTCAAGTAAGAAATTGCTGCAACTGAGGTCAGAGAGGTCTTTTCCTGCTTTCTCCTCTAGGGTTTTGATGGTTTCCTGTCTCACATTCAGGTCTTTTATCCATTTTGAGTTTATTTTTGTGAGTGGTGTGAAAAAGTGGTCTAGTTTCATCCTTCTGCATGTTGCTGTCCAGTTCTCCCAGCACCATTTGTTAAAGAGACTGTCTTTTTTCCACTGGATATTCTTTCCTGCTTTGTCAAAGAATAGTTGGCCATACTTTTGTGGGTCTAGTTCTGGGGTTTCTATTCTATTCCATTGGTCTATGTGTCTGTTTTTGTGCCAATACCATGCTGTCTTGATGATGACAGCTTTGTAGTAGAGGCTGAAGTCTGGGATTGTGATGCCTCCTGCTTTGGTCTTCTTCTTCAAAATTACTTTGGCTATTCGGGGCCTTTTGTGGTTCCATATGAATTTTAGATTTGCTTGTTCTAGCATCGAGAAGAATGCTGGTGCAATTTTGATTGGGATTGCATTGAATGTGTAGATAGCTTTGGGTAGTACTGACATTTTGACAATATTTATTCTTCCAACCCATGAGTACGGAATGTTTTTCCATTTCTTTATATCTTCTTCAATTCCCTTCATAAGCTTTCTAGAGTTTTCAGCATACAGATCTTTTACATCTTTGGTTAGGTTTATTCCTAGGTATTTTATGCTTCTTGGTGCAATTATGAATGGGATCAGTTTCTTTATTTGTCTTTCTGTTGCTTCACTATGAGTGTATAAGAATGCACTGATTTCTGTACATTGATTTTGTATCCTGCGACTTTGCTAATTCATGTATCAGTTCTAGCAGGCTTTTGCTGGAGTCTGTTGGATTTTCCATGTATAGTATCATGTCATCTGCAAAAAGTGAAAACTTGACTTCATCTTTGCCAATTTTGATGCCTTTGATTTCCTTTTGTTGTCTGATTGCTGATGCTAGAATGTCCAACACCATGTTCAACAACAGTGGTGAGAGTGGACATCCCTGTCGTGTTCCTGATCTCAGGGCGAAAGCTCTCAGTTTTTCCCCATTGAGGATGATATTGGTTGAGGGATTTTCATAAATGGCTTTTATGATGTTTAAGTATGTTCCTTCTATCCCGACTTTCTCGAGGGTTTTTATTACGAAAGGATGCTGAATTTTGTCAAATGCCTTTTCTGCATCGATTGACAGGATCATATGGTTCTTATCTTTTCTTTTATTAATGTGATGTATCACGTTGATTGATTTGTGAATTTTGAACCAGTCCTGCATCCCAGGAATGAATCCCACTTGATCATGGTGAATAATTCTTTTATGTGCTGTTGAATTCGATGTGCTAGTATCTTATTGAGAATTTTTGGATCCATGTTCATCAGGAATATTGGTCTGTAGTTGTCTTTTTTTACTGGGTCTCTGGTTTAGGAATAAAGTAATACTGGCTTCATAGAATGAGTCTGGAAGTTTTCCTTCCCTTTCTATTTTTTGGAATAGCTTGAGAAGGATAGGTATTATTTCTGCTTCAAATGTCTCATAGAATTCCCCAGGGAAGGCATCTGGTCCTGGACTCTTATTTGTTGGGAGATTTGTGATAACTGATTCAATTTCTTCGCTGGTTATGGGTCTGTTCAATCTTCTATTTCTTCCTGTTTGAGTTTTGGAAGTTTGTGGGTGTTTAGGAATTTGTCCATTTCTTCCAGGTTGTCCAGTTTGTTGGCATATAATTTTTCATAGTATTCTCTGTATTGCTTGTATTGCTTGTATTTCTGAGGGATTGGTTGCAGTAATTCCATTTTCATTCATGATTGTATCAGTTTGGGTCATCTCTCTTTTCTTTTTGAGAAGCCTAGCTAGAGGTTTATCAATTTTGTTTATTTTTTCAAAAAATCAACTCTTAGTTTCATTGATCTGCTCTACAGTTTTTTTAGGTTCTATATTGTTTATTTCTGTTCTGATCTTTATTATTTCTCTTCTTCTGCTGGGTTTGGGGTGTGTCTGCTCTTCTGCTTCTATTTCCTTTAGGTGTGCTGTTAGATTTTGTGTTTGGGACTTTTCTTGCTTCTTGAGATAGGCCTGGATTGAAATGTATTTTTCTCTCAGGACTGCCTTCGCTGCATCCCAAAATGTTTGGGTTGTTGTATTTTCATTTTCGTTTGTTTCCATACATTTCTTAATATTTTCTCTAATTGCCTGGTTGACCCACTCATTCTTTAGTAGGGTGTTCTTTAACCTCCATGGTTTTGGAGGTTTCCAGACTTTTTCCTGTGGTTGATTTCAAGCTTCATAGCATTTTGGTCTGAAAGTATGCATGGTATGATCTCAATTCTTGTATACTTATGACGGGCTGTTTTGTGACCCAGCATGTGATCTATCTTGGAGAATGCTCCATGTGCACTCCAGAAGAAAGTATATTCTGTTGCTTTGGGATGCAGAGTTCTAAATATATCTGTCAAGTCCATCTGATCCAATGTAACATTCAGGGCCCTTGTTTCTTTATTGACCGTGTGTCTAGATGATCTATGCATTTCTGTAAGTGGAGTGTTAAAGTCCCCTGTAATTACCACATTCTTATCAATAAGGTTGCTTATGTTTGTGAGTAATTGTTTTATATATTTGGGGGCTTCCATGTTTGGCACATAGACATTTATAATTGTTAGCTCTTCCTGATGGATAGACCCTGTGATTATTATATAATGCCCTTCTTCATCTCTTGTTACAGCCTTTAATTTAAAGTCTAGTTTGTCTGATATAAGTGTGGCTACTCCAGCTTTCTTTTGACTTCCAGTAGCATGATAGATAGTTCTCCATCCCCTCACTTTCAATCATGAAGTTGTCCTCAGGTCTAAAATGAGTTTCTTGTAGACAGCAAATAGATGGGTCTTGGTTTTTTATCCATTCTGATACCCTATGTCTTTTGGTTGGCGCATTTAATCCATTTACATCCAGTGTTATTATAGAAAATATGGGTTTAGAGTCATTGTGATGTCTGTAGGTTTCATGCTTGTAGTGATGTCTCTGGTACTTTGTGGTCCTTGCAACATTTCACTCACAGAATCCCCCTTAGGATCTCTTGTAGGGCTGGTTTAGTGGTGATGAATTCCTTCAGTTTTTGTTTGTTTGGGAAGACCTTTATCTCTCCTTCTATTCTGAATGACAGACTGGCTGGATAAAGGATTCTTGGCTGCATTTTTTTTTTTTCTGTTCATCACATTGAAGATTTTTGCCATTCTTTCTGGAGTGACAAGTTTCAGTAGATAGATCCGTCATGAGTCTTATCAGTCTCCCTTTGTAATTTAGAGCCTGTTTATCCCTAGCTGCTTTCAGAATTTTCTCTTTATCTTGTATTTTGCCAGTTTCACTATGATATGTTGTGCAGAAGATCGATTCAAGTTACGTCTGAAGGGAGTTCTCTGTGCCTCTTGGATTTCAATGCCTTTTTCCTTCCCCAGTTCAGGGAAGTTCTCAGCTATGATTTCTTCAAGTACACCCTCAGTACCTTTCCCTCTCTCTTCCTCCTATGGAATTCCAATTATATGTATATTATTGGGTTTAATTGTTTCATTGAGTTCTCTAATTCTCCCCTCATACTCCTGGATTTTTTATCTCTCTTTTTCCCAGCGTCCCCTTTTTCCATAATTTTATCTTCTAATTCATCTATTCTCTCCTCTGCCTCTTCAATCTGAGCTGTGGTCACCTTCATTTCATTTTGTATCTCATTTATAGCATTTTTTAGCTCCTCCTGACTGTTTCTTAGTCCCTTGATCTCTGTAGTAATAGATTCTTGCTGTCCTCTATACTTTTTTCAAGCCCAGCGATTAATTTTATGACTATTATTTTAAGTTCATTTTCTGTTACATTGCTTAAATCGTTTTTGATAGTTCGTTAGCTGTTGCTACTTCCTGGAGTTTCTTTTGAGGATAATTCTTCCGTTTCATCACTTCGGATACTCCCTGGAGTGGCATGGAACTGCAGGGCTCTTCCTCTCTACTGTCTGGAGTTACTTGTGTTGGTGGGTGGGGCCACAGTCAGATCTGATGTCTGCCCCCAGCCCACTGTTGGGGCTACAGTCAGACTGGTATGTACCTATCTTCCCCTCTCCCAGAAGCTGGCCTCACTTTGGAGTGGTGTGGCCCCTGTCTGGGCTACTTGCACACTGCCAGGCTATGGTGCTACTTCGATGGGTTCTGGTGTATTAGCTGGGGTGGATCTGCAAGGTGCATAGGGGCGGGAGGGGCAGACTCAGCTCGCTTTGCCTTTGGTGGTCAGCTTTGGGAGAGGCCACTCTTCCGTGGGCCTCTCGTCTACGCTTGGCTCCAGAGAGTCCATTTTGCTAGTCTTCTGGTGGTTTTCTGAGTTATTTAGTCAGACATGGGTGTAATCTAAGTGGTCAGCAGGACGTGGTGAGCCCAGCATCTTCCTATGCTGCCATCTTCCTCGTCCTGCAAGATTATTTTTAATTGTAGAACTGGATCGTTCTATGAGTCATAAGAAAAAAAAGTAAATAATATGTGATGATGAAAATTCTAGCTGAGATGCTAAAATCAAGAGAAAATAAGAATAAAGATTTATAATCTTATAATTATAAAATTATTATAATTTGTGCAGGGGAAACACTCAGTTTGTCTATTTACACTTGTTTTTCCTCTTTTAATCCACATGGTGTCATTTTTTACATGTGTTTTATGACAGAAAATATTTTTCTTTCATAGGCAATAGTGATGACTCACTTTATCCCTTTTGAGTATTAGAGGTTCTTATTTCATTCAGGAGATTTTCTTATTCACCAGACAGTGTATTAGACATTTTTTTCTAGTTTGAACTTGCCTGGGGAAAAATTTCGTAAATATATTAGCATTGCTTATACTACCCTCACATACAAAATTTAGTTAGCAAAAACTCAACTTGATGAGGAATCTGTAGTAGTTTTCCTAGGGCTTTCGGAACAAAGTGCCCCAGACTGGGTGGCTAAAACAACAGATTTTTTTTTTGTCTCATGGTTCTGGAAAGTAGACATCTAAGATCAAGGTATAGGAGGTGTTGTTTCCTTATGAGGGCAGTTAGGAAAATATCAGTCCAGCCTGTCTTCTTGGCTTGTAGATGACTGTCTTCTTCCTGTTTCTTCATAGGTCTTCCCTGTGTGTGTCTGAATTTCTTCTTGCAATGAGATGGTAATATTGGATTAGGGCTCCTTCAAATGACCTTATGTTAAGTAACTTGATTACCTCTGTTAATGACCCTGTCTCGAAATATGGTCACATTCTGAGGTTTTGGGTTTAGAGTTTCAACATACAAAGTTTGGGGAGTGGAGAGGACACAATTCAGCTCATAGCAAAGTCTAAATATTTTTCTTTTTTCTCCATATCTCAGTATCCCTAAGGTGACAATTTTCGTTTAAGTGACCTCTCTCCTTTCACAGGAACTTCTGGTTTCTTGCTTATCATCACTTTTCCTCATTAGCAAGGTCATTAAATATCTGGCTGCATATTACTGAAAATTTTTGGGGGGATAATTTGCTTATAGTCTTCACTAATTATTTTAGCTTACAGCCATGTTTCCTTCTCTGATTTTCTGTAGGACAGCCATGTATAATTTAGTACTTTAATCATGAGCTTTTTTTTTTAAATCGTGGACTTTTTTTTCTTCATTGCAGATTTGTAAATGTTTTTTTAAGATTTTGCATATCTCGAAAGCTGGTATGCTTCTGGTGTTTTTTTTTCTCTGTTCTTCAAAATATTTAGCATAATTTCAGGTCCCCAGTTGGTACTTGAGGAATTTGTTTACAGACACACTGTAGTGTAGTTACCCCCGATTTTTAAATGAGAGCTGTGGAATCTGAATTATGAAGCTTGTAGTAGGAAAAGGCTAAACTGGGGGAGATAAATGGCATAATGTGATGGAAAATGAACAGAATATTTGTGTTTGAATACTGACTCTGATGTTTGCCCACTTTGTGATTTTAGAAAAGTTACTTATCCTCTCTGAACCACTTCCTCATCAGTAAAATAGGGATATTATTAACAGCTAGCTCATAAAATTACTGTGAAGATTAAATAGGATGCATGCAGTATTTGGGACAATGTTCAGCATATGTGATTCAATCATAAAATGCATATTACTATATTCATACTTTAACATTTCTGAATTCAGAATGTACCATATAATTAGTGCCAAAGAAAATTTGCCATCCTTCAGACAGGAAATTGGGTGTAACATAGTCCTTATATCTATATGTGTGGACTTACTCATGCAGAGAATATAACTACTCACCCAGTTGATGCTTTGTACTAATAGCACAAGCTTAAATTTGGATGTCTAATTATTGCTTCAAATCTTTTCAGAAGGATTATGTTATGATCCTTTGACATAGCTTAGACATCAATAGTTATTGTGGAGTAGAAGATCACCTATCAGACGCCATATAATTCGATTAAAGACAATAGAAGTTTTCAGATTTTTTTGAAATTAATTGTATAATTTTCAGAATTAGTAACAGTTATATTACCAGTTCAGGAATAATAAAGAACAAACACTAAAGCTAATCCTATGGAAATAGTCAACCCAAACTGCAGGACATTCTGCAAAAGAACTGCTCTTAAAATATATCAGTCTCAGGAAAAGCAAAGAAAGTTGAGAAAGTATTTAGGATTAAAGGAGGCTAAACTGGCACGACAACTAAATTGAATGTATCCTTCTGGATTGAATCTCGAATTAGAAAAAATAAAATTACTGTAAAGGATAGCACTGGGTTAAATGGTAAAATTTGGTATGGACTTTTTTTCTTAATGTTTATTTATTTTAAGAGAGAGAGAGAGATAGAATGGGGGATGGTAGAGAGACAGGGAGAGGGAGAGGGAGAGAATCCTAAGCAGGCTCCTCACTGTCAGCGTACAGCCCGATGCGGGGCTTAAACTCACAAAATGTGAGATCTTGACCTGAGCCGAAATCATGAGTTGGACACTTGTAACTGAGCCACCCAGGTGCCCCATGGTGTGGACTTTTTGATAATAATATGGTATCAATGTTAAATTTTCCATTTTTTTACTATTATACTTACCAGATTTATATAATATTATTGAATAATGTAATTCATCTAATTATGCTTTATTATTTAAGAGTTGTCACAGATTGAGTTCCCAGAAAGTTTATGAGAGGCCACCACTTGTGTAGAGTGAGCAAGTAGAATTAGGTTGAGACTGGCAATGCAATGCTGCCGTAACAGAGGACTCAGCTGATGAGACAAGTCGCTCTGAAGCTGAGATGGCCTTATTGGGCTGTCCTGAATTTGAGGCCAGCAGGGAAGACGTTTATATCATTGCTTTGGCCAGTCATTGGGTATAAGATGTACCAGGGAAGAGTGTATGACCTTTGTCAAGGTGGGTCTCTTTAAGCAAGGATAGTTTCAGAAGGGGACTCAGTTGCAAGCTATTCATTGCCAAACTCTTGTACGTGTCAGACCACAGTGTCCACTCTGGTCATGGTATTTGCAATTTACTCTAAAATGACTCTGCAAATGACATATTCTATAAAAATATAAATAAAAACAAGAATAGAGTATATTATGCTAAGCAAAATAAGTCAGAGAAACACAAATATCATATGGTTTCACTCATATGTGGAATTTAAGAAACACAACAGATGAATATGAGGGAAGGAAAGGAAAAATAAGGTAAAAACAGAGAGGGAGGCAAACCATGAGACAAATACAGAGAACAAATAGAGTTGCTGGAGGGGAGGCAGGGGGATGGGCTAAATGGGTGATGGGCATTAAGGAGGGCACTTGTTATGATGAGCACGGTGTTATATGTAACTGATGAATCACTGGGTTCTACCCCTGAAACTAATACTACACTGTATCTTAACTAACTTGAATTTAAATAAATTAATTTTTAAAAAGGAATGTGGAAAAGCAGGAAAGGGAAAGTTAAAATTGGCAAAATACTAAATAACTGGTAAAACTAAGTGAAGAGTATACTGTTCTCAATTTTTCTGTAGGTTTGAATTTTTTATTTTCAAGAACTCAAAAGCTTAAAAAATGAAATTCCCTGATGATTCCAATATACCACCAAACCAGGGGACTATAAGACAGAGTCATATTTAGAATTCATTTCAGCTCTAAAATGATGGGACTCTATGACATGATCAGATAACTCATGAAGCATTTGCTTGGACTCTTGATTCTACAGAACCACAGGATACTTCCTCTGTGCTTTTTTTTTTTTTTTGACATGAGTTTGCAAACTTTGGTGAATATTATTCAGTTAAGTTGGCTTGAGGAATTGTGACACCAAAGTGGGATTGAAAAACCAAAACTGTTCTTTTTTTTCCCATTTTGTTGATCAACAGTACACAAGTTTCTGTTAAAGATAAATCATTCCACATTTGTGGAAAAACAGAGAAGCTAAGAATATATTATGTAAATTTAAGATAACGTTACTGGATCTTTCAGTTAGTAAAATTCTGTTGTGGTCGATACATACTGTCAATACTTTCTTGAAAGACTGCTCCAAGAGAAGCAGATATCTTTGTCTTTATTAAAAGTCAAAGGAATATGGCAGGCAGAGAAATATTTATCTCTTTAATTGTGAAATCTTTGAGATACTTGTTTATTATGAAATAGTTTTTAAAATAAACAATATCTTAAAGATTTAAAATAAACAGTATTTCTTTGTTGTCTTGTATCATTATCTCACTGGACTGAAATGTATCTGAAATACCCCTGGTTTTAGGTTGGATGATGGTCATGTCTTCCCACTTTGTTCTCAATGTTAAATTGAAAAGAATACTGAGAACGTTTGTTTCCTTATGAAAGGTTGGGTGGCTCCTTTATTACAGGGATCTTGAATGCATTCAACAAACATTTTTTTGAGAATAGGCTCTGAAGCCAGTCTGCCTGGATCTGAATTCCAGTTTTAACACATAGCTGCATATCCTTGGGAAAATTACTTAACTGCTGTGTGTCTCAATTTCCCCATATATAAAATACAGGTAATAATAGTACCTATGTTATCGAGTTGTTTTGAAGATTAACTGAGTTAAAATATGTAGAATGCCTGGCATGTAAGTGCTTAATAACTATTGGATGTTATTATTGTCATCATTATTAGGTATCTACATTCTGTACTAGACTCATATATTTTAACTTATATCATTATTATTTCATTGATTTTCTAAAAATGTAGATGAAAGTTAAGTAATTTTAAACCTGAAATTATCTAGGTCATCTAGTTAGTAAGTTGAAGAGCTGGAATTCAAAGTGCACGCCCAGTTTCTTTTCACCATTGTGGACTCATGGGTAGGTGAATGTATTTCTCTACCATATGCTACAGATATGTGTATCTGTGTACATTGTTTCCTATCAGATTAGAAGTCATTAAGAATGAATTCTAATTTTTATTCATATTTGTGTCCCATGCAATAGCTAGTTTAGTGCCTTGAAGATAACAGTTGTTTAGTGATTATTTATCCCCCAAATTCCTAAACAAAAGTACTATTGATTCTTAAAGGATAGTTGATACTTGTATTTTGGTTTTACATATCTCTATTCCCGCATTAGTAAGGATGCAGCAGATCCATTTAAGCTTCTCACAGGGAATTGGAAAATCTGAACTTTGCTCTTTCCAACAATGAAGTTTAATGGTTCTTTGATTCCACTATGGTTTTGTGTGAAACAAGCCTCGTTCTTTGCCTTTACATAGATTATTGTTAAAATGTTAGTGTGACTAAGCTTGGTGATTATTTCCTGATTCATAGTTAGATATTTTGATTTAACTAACTTTACAGCTTTGTATTATTATTGTTCTATGAATTTATTGCCATTTAGATGATATCCTGACATTTCTTTGGACTTCATTTACCTTATCTGCAATATAAAGAGGTCAGATTAGATGGGCATCTAAAATATGACTATAAATTATTGCTTTTTATTAGAAGAGAACTAATGGGAACTAATTACAATGGGAACTAATTTATTTCCATACCAACCAAGGCTATTTACTTTCAGATTAACAAATCAGATGGATATTAGTTTCGCTTGGTTGTTTGAGTCCTGCTGATTGGTTTTTGTCAAGAAGTTCAGTATTCTGAATGTGTTGCTTATGGAACCATTTAGGTGAACTGGTGTGAATTGATTAATTATTGATTTTAATATGAATTATCTGAATACCTTGATCAAATTTGTCAATGTACTTCACCTTAAACACAATATAGACAGACTCATCATTAGGATCCAAGCTATGAACTGTATCCCTCTCTCTTTTCTTTCCTCATTCTTTCTCCTCACTCTTCCCTTTCTCCTCATACCCTCTTTCTGCCTTCCTTCCTTTCTCCCTCCTCTCTCTCTTTTCTTCTCCACTCCTTTATTTTCTCCTTATGCTTTCTTTTCTTCCTCCCACCCTTCCTTCCTTCATTCATTTCTTCCTTCACAAGTTTAGTGAGAACTCATTGCCAGGCACTGTGCTCAATACTTAGCATTCAGTCTTTAAATAATAACTGCCCTTGTCCTCAAGGAGTCTAGCCCAGTAGGGCAGACACTTTTTAAAAAAATGGATGCTAATTGTGAAATAAGTTGGTAAGTATATCAATATCAAAAACATTGGTACATGCTGGTAGGGCTAGATAGGGTTTAGGATTAGGAAATGCATCCCAAATGAGGTGATAAATGGATTGGAACTAGCCAGGCAAGGATGAGTCATGGTACTAGAAGGGGAAAGTGGGTACCTTAGAAGCAAAATAAGGTTGCAGTGGCACAAGGTCAAGAGACAGTGGTGTGGGAGCTAAAGTTAAACAGGGAAGTTAGGGGAGATGAGGCTGCAGAGTAGGGAGACACAGTGATCCTTCTGTGATCTCATTTCATATAAAGTAGCTTGCACTTAATATTGTGGATGAGAGGAAACCACTGACGATAGTTTAAGCTCCATGGTGACCTAGTGAGAATCTTTTTTAGGAGCAATGAATTCCATGTGATTCAAGCACCTAGGTTTATCTGATTGTCAAGTGTGACTAAAATCATGGTTTCTGATTTTATAAAAGTGGGATGCTAATTTATAATTTATAGCCCATAAAGATAATGAAATTGATCTGTGTCTCAAAAAGTACATTTATTAACATTAATAAATGGTGTTTAATGTGCATTAATTTACAATAGTGGGATGCCCTGCTTTAAGGAAATCTGATCTATATTAAGGCAAATTTGCAAATCAGAAAAATTGGAGAAGTATTGATAGTACTTTTTGGTGTTCCCCCCCCCCTTTAGAAAGCAGAGAAAACTTCCTCTTAAGTAGCGAGTTCCTTTTGTGCATTTTGAAAAGTAAATTTTTATACTGAATTCATTAGGAAAAATAAGTTACATAAAATGAAGTTCATTTAAAAGACTGTTAAGGATGTTTATGGAATATAAAAAGTCATAATCTCTATTTTTGAGAAGGTTACAATCTAATGATAAAAGTCTCTTCACACCAACAGAATATCTGTTGCCTCCTTTTTTCCCTCAGTTATTCGTATTTGTTCTTTTTTTTTCTGGATAGAATTGAAAAACATTGAATGGCAAAACAGAGGGCTTCTCATTTGTTAGCATTCCCTACATGTCACCCTCATTTAGAAGTCAATTTCTAATTTTTACAGAGAATCTACTGTTGCAAGAAGAATGTGTGTTCATTAGGGAACTTTTTGGGTAAGAGCAATTAGATTTAATTCTTGAACTTTAAGACATAAAGCTTGTAGAGGGCACTGAGGCAAAGCAGTGATAGGTGGTCAACATATGTAATTTATTTGGCACTGAACCATCTAGAAACAACTCAACACACTAGTTAGGGTTTCACATCTGATTGGCATATACACCTTTCTCTTCTTTGAGTTTCATGATTGTTCTTTAGAACCTTAAAAAGAATACTAGGTACATTAAACAAAAATATGCCTATCCAAACATTTTTGAGAGGCCAACCCCAGCCTATCAAATTAAGGTTCTTGACTTATGCTTGCTTCTCTTAGTATAACACCCATATGGTTTGAGGGAAAACCTGCCCTTTAAAAAACAGGGAAGACTTTCATGGTTTGGTTTGTCAAACTTCTTGTAGTGCTCTGAATTCCATTAAAACCTCCCATCCAGTTTTGCAAAGTGCTCTTTTCCTCACTTAAAATGCCCACATGTTTTACTCCATGTGTTTCATATTCATTTAGACATCTCACATAGCTGGAGTCTAAGAACTACTTAGTCTCCAAAAAGACCTTTCCTACTAGCATTTGGTTCTTAGAAATAGAAAGTTAGACTTTGCCAAATGCAAATGAACTCCAGACCTTTGTTTTTCTTTTATTTTCTTTTTTAAATATGAAATTTAGGGGCGCCTGGGTGGCGCAGTCGGTTAAGCGTCCGACTTCAGCCAGGTCACGATCTCGCGGTCCGTGAGTTCGAGCCCCACGTCAGGCTCTGGGCCGATGGCTCAGAGCCTGGAGCCTGTTTCCGATTCTGTGTCTCCCTCTCTCTCTGCCCCTCCCCCATTCATGCTCTGTCTCTCTCTGTCCCAAAAATAAATACACGTTGAAAAAAAAAATTTAAATATGAAATTTATTGTCAAATTGGTTTCCATACAACACCCAGTGCTCATCCCAAAAGGTGCCCTCCTGGTGCAGCCGCTCTGGAAAACAGTATGGAAGTTCCTCAAAAAATTAAAAATAGATCTACCCTACGACCCAGCAATAGCACTGCTAGGAATTTACCCAAGAGATACAGGAGTGCTGATGTATAGGGGTACGTGTACCCCAATGTTTATAGCAGACCTTTATTTTTCAAAGGGGCTTTGTAAAACTGGGAAAAACCTCCATGTCCCTATTCTTATTCTTGAGATATCCAGGTATGGTAGCCTTTCTCAAAGTGTGTTCTCTTCATATCACAATCCCACAGGGTTGTTAAAAATGCCTCTTTGTGGGTCCCAACACAAATTTACTAAATTCAAATTCCTGCTTGTTTTACATAGTGTGATTCTTTGGAATGTACTAAAGACATACAGTAGCTCCTCAATAAGTTTTAACTATCATCATCTAAATGCTTTCCAGACATCTTTTTGCTTCTTGATTTTCAACTTTAGGTGTTCAATCCTATTATTAATCCTTGTACTACATAATCTTTAAACTCTTTGTTCTGAGAGTCTGTGATTCCATATGGAGTGGTTTTCAGTGAGGAAAGATTATTGGTTAAGAGTTGCATCCACTCTTGGCTGTGTTTTCTAAGAGAAACTTAGCTTCAAAAGTAGACTTTTAAAATTTATCATGGACTATTTAGTTTACTATTGTATCTCCAGCACCAAGTATGGTACTTGGTACATAGTTGATGCTCAGTTATAATAACAGTAATATTGTTGAATGAATAAATGAAATGAGTAAATACTACAAAATATGCTACTTACACACTCACTCATCCGCTCCTAGATCTGCTGTAATTCACAGATTAACCTCAACTGTTTAATTTTGGTCATTAGTCTTCTGAACAGTTTAACAACTTAGAAAATCAAGTTATAACTTGTATAAAAGGCTCTAACAACAGTTTTCAACTTTAGTTTACTATTTTAATAAATGTACTGAGTGAAGAAACACCTGGTTGGGTGCCATTTTTTACTTTATCAGAAATTAAAAGAGGATTGGTAGTGTATTTCATGGATAGATTTTAATATGTTTATATTGGGGGATTATGTGAATTCTTAAATTTGAATTTTTAAAAATATTGTTAAAGAAGAAGTAAGTGGAAGAGGTGATTTAAATCTGGGTGGTTGTAGAGAGAAGGACCTGGGAATGAATATGGGGAAGGAGATTAAAGTTGCTTAAAAAAATCCCACTGCTACATAAACCCTAATAGGGTGAAAGTGCTCACAATAACTTGTTAAATTTTTTTATTAAGAAATATTTAGAGCCATGGGGTGCCTGACTGCTCAGTCAGAAGAGTGTGCAACTCTGGATCTTGGGATCATGGGTTTGAGCCCCAGGTGGGATGTAGAGATTACTTAAATAAACTTAAACAAAAAGAAATATCTAGAGCCAGTTATGAATTGTTGTGACCTCTTTGTTGTATTATATGCTCAGAAGTAAATATAGTCTTTTAAAAACTTATTTCTGGGAATCAGGAATAAGAAATCCTTTGGTTCTTTGTTGTCACAGCTACTCATCAACCACTAATTCTGGAATTAGCCTGTTTGTTATCGTGTTATGATAGCACTCAGTATTCGAAAGTTGGATGAGGTAAAGAAAATACTGCTTTCTCTTTGTTGTAAGTCATGTACCTATTTTTGATGTAACTATAAAATCAGTAAAAAATAAGAGTTTCTAGGCACAAACTAAATGTTACCATTTTTATTTGATAGTTACATCAGTTATAGGTAAGGCAATCCAACCCTGTACCTTACCTATATTTATGTTGAGTCTATATAATTCATTGAGCACAGCACAGATATACTTCTGGGAGATGGAGGCATTAATTTTGTTGTTATTGTGGCATTAGAATGAGTTTTGACTTTGAAGAATCAGAAGTAAATATAGGACTGAAATCCAGGCTTTTTCAAATTACCTTGATACCTTGAGATTTTATTTAATCTCTTTGTGCTCTAGTCAAGTAGGAAAAATACAATGGGAATAATGCTGTCTTCCCTATTTTATAAGGTAGTATTGAAAATAAGAGTGAAGTAAAGCCTGTACTCTTTAAAAATTAAAACATTGTGTGAATCTAAGATTGTGCTATTATTAAATGTTTTGGCTAATGCTGATAGTAATTTACAACAAACAGATCATTTATATTTTCAGTCCCATCATGTTTGTTAGGATTATAGAGGCAGAGATGTGATAATATTGGCAAATTATAGATATTTCTCAGACATATTTTTCAAAAGCAACTATTTCTGGAAGAAGTGTAGAAAGTGATTCATCCATACTGTGGAAAATGTATTTTTCCCTAAAAATAAGAATTCATTTGTTGGGCATGTAATCAATAAATTCTGATTAAAACCAGTTTAGCACTTTGTTTTTAATCATCTTTTTCAGCTACTGGGTTTTGGCCACTTATTTTTTTAAGTTTATTTATTTTAGAGAGAGGAAGAGGGAGAGAGTGCACGCGAGCAAGCACCAGTGGGGAAGGGGCGGAAAGAGAGGGAGAAACAGAATCCCTAGCAGGCTCCACTCTGTCAGCACAGAGCTCAATACGAAGCTTCATCCCTTGAACCGTGAGATCGTGACCTGAGCTGAAATTAAGAGTCCAATGCTTACCTGACTAAGCCACCCAGGAGCTCAGTCCTTGTCACTTATTTATTGTGTAGTTATTGTTTTTCCATGTGTGTGCTGAATTTTGTGGGGAAATATGGAAACATTAAGACACATGCTACTTATGTGGAAACAGTTTGCAACCTTATATATTTTGCATTTTTATTAAACAGTTTTTTGGAGATAGTTTTCATACTCCCACCACCCCACCACAACCACCAGAAAAAAAAAGTTTTACAAAGCCTAAGGGATCTAGTCTATTAAAATTCCTTTGACTTGATTTCCCTGTTAGGATATTCACCAATACAAATGATACCCTCTTAATTTTCTGACTTTTTCATAAGCCAATAATTTCTATTGATGGTTACTTCTCTGTTCTGCATTTAAAACAGTTGTTTCTAATACTATGGGACACTGTAAAATGTTGAAATGGTTTCTATATCATCAGAGTATGATTAATTTTGCTGAATTTAATTTTAAGGTTAAATACAGTAGTTTAAGCTTCTTATCTTCATAATTGTAATCTCCTGGAGGGAAGATCTATGTGGTTTACTTTCTTGTGTACCCCAAGCATCATGTCTTGTGTATAAAATGATACTATTTTTTCTTAAAAGCTAAAGACCTTATTAGGAATTATTATATACTTACATGAAATTAACAATAGTTGCATGATATACAACAACATTGTTTAATTATACAAAGAAAAAACCAAATTTAAGTATTAAAATTACAATATCCATATGAAGTAAAGAATTTCAATTTATTACCTCAATAGGCAATTTTCCTTCCACCCTAGTAGCTAAAATGCTGTTTATTGTAAAAGATGTTGAAAGAGTGAATAAGTACACAAGAATATGGACTTGCTTCTTTCTAGTATTTAAAATTTGTTACTCTTTTTAGTATTGGCTGACAATTTCTATTAAGTTAAATGTTTGCTGTGTCACAGACTCTGGCACTCAACAGGCACTCAGCAAATGTTTTTATTAGTTGAGCTAAAAATTTAAGTTAATGAAGTAACAGATGAGAACACACACACACATCACCATTACCACCAACACCTGGCACAAATCTCAATGAAGAAAAGACACAATAAAGGTGAGTTTCTTGCTTAACCACCCCCTATCCCGTCACATGTGTTCTGTGCTTCATAATTTTGCTGCAGGAATCCCCTATTGAGTTTCTTTATTCAAAACCTCAGGTTTGTTGGTAAATATGACAACAGAGGGCCTGGTTCTTGGACTAAACTGCAAGTAATTATGATTGAATGTCCATGAATGGTCTTTCACATGAGGGCCAACAGGAGGTATAATGGAGTAGGTCGAAACATGTCAGATCCAATACTTGGCGCTTTTCCCATTTTGCTTTGAGATTTGCTAAAACCTTTGTCTCAGTGAACTTTCACTGAAGTGTTGCAAAAGGAAATAAAACATGTTGATGAAGGGTCTGCTCCAGTATTATGTCTTCTTTCTCAAAATACACTATTTTTTTTCAGGACAAGACTAATCACAGCATGAACTTAGCCATAATTATACTGACTCCATTCACCTTGTGCAATTAACTGGATAATTGCATGAATGTGAACATTGCTTTAGCCAGCCTTTCCCCCATATAATTCTACAGGGGATATCCTCTTCAGCTGCAGTGTATTCTTCTGGGACCTAATTATGATGTCTTTTGGAATCTGGCCTGAGTATAGGAATTCAAGCTGGTTTTCCAGGACGGAGACCATGCAGAAATCCCAATTGGGTTCACTAGAATCCAGTTGTAAACATCATGCTACTCAATTGCATTGTAATGGAGTAATCCATCACAATTCTAATTTGCATACTAAAATTGACTGCTAAAATGTCTTGACTATCCAACTTCTCCTTCAGCAGACCTGAGTGTTGATATTTATTGAGTGTTGACTAATAACGTTTGTAAGGTTAATAGGCCTTATTGTGCTATTAATGAGACAAGGTAATTGCTCTTGGTATGGGGTTATAGCAAACTGGCAACAGGCTCCACCCTGGAAGAAGGACCAACATAGTTAATTTAGAGATTGAAATTATTTCTTCCCAAGGTGAGTCTTGTGGTGATAGTCTAAATTTTGAAGCACTGGTCAGAAAAATTGAAGATGTGTAAACCATTGCTTTATATTTTGACTGAGTGGAAATAAATGAAAGTACTTGTTACTTTTCATATTTCCTCTGCTTGTCTTATTAACACTTTAGAAAGAGACCACAGATGATAGCCACAGCATCTTTCTGGGGGAATTCTGCTTTCATGGATTAGAGTTTTTGAGTTCATTGAGGACAAAGTATTATCATTTCATAAATCATTCACTATCCAAATTCCTCTTCCTCTTTAAATGGTGAAATATTCACCAGAGAGAGAGGGATGTGTAGGAGTAATGTATGGAATGAACAAATATGGCTACATCGATTCCATTATGGAGTTGAGAATAAGAATCAATCTAGTTATTTAGTTGTAGTTGTATATTTGACTTTCTAGCTGAATGGCAGCTTAAGCTTGCTTTTGCTAACCCTTGAGTTATAGTCCCCAGTTTTGCTTCTCAGCCCTTCTTTCAACCTGTGTAATAGAATTCCCTCTATTATATTTCCACATCCCTGTTTTCTTGGTTGCACCCTGACTGATGGGAATAGATTCTGTTTTATTTTATTTTTAAAAAATATTTATTTATTTTGGGGAGAGTGCAGGTGGTGGAGGGGCAGAGAAAGGGGGACAGGGGATCTTAAGCGGGCTGTGTGCTGACAGGCTGACAGCAGCGAGCCCGATGTGGGGCACGAACTCACAAACCTCGAGATCATGACCTGAGCTGAAGTTGGACACTCAACTGACTGAACCATCCAGGTGCCCCAGTTCTGTTTTATTGATGGAAAGAAAAAGTGGGAAATAGTTGAAGAAGAGAAACATAGATATATAGTTTATGAATTGATAATGTTTATGTTTAGGACTGGCCTGTGAGTTGTCACCTTCTTCCTCCTGTTAATTCCCTAGTCACTGCTTACTTACAGTAGTTTGAAGGACCTGAGGTGGACACCTCAATTTGTCAAGTCTTCAGTGGTAGTTTTCATTACCGACTCTACCCCTGCTCAGTCATCTGACTCCCAGTCAGTTCAGTTTTCCTCCAAGGGGATATGGAGTTTAATCATAGAGGGCTCCTATATTTTCTCTGTAAATGCAATACATGGAGAAGAAAGAAAGAATTCTTAACAGTTCAGTGTGGGAAATTAAATATTCAGTCCAAATGAATTTTCTCGTTCCTCCATAGAGCAGCATTTATGAAATTCAGACTTCATTTAGCATGGTTTTTGATTCTCCAACCAAATCATAATATCAATAATTTTTCTGCATACACTTTGGCTGAAATTTTCTCCATAAATAAAGCTCCTACTAAAATGACTTCCTTAATATGATGTTAAATGTGATTAGTTCACTGAAAAACCACAGAAAAATAATATTTATATGATCAACACTATAAAGGTAATGCCCCAAATACTGCCTGGTCAGATGAGTGCTCTATAGAAAGCAATGTAAATGCTCTTTACAACTCTGCCTTTAAAGAGATCTGAAGAAACCATGATGGTTTCAACTTCTTTATCATAAAGGTTGATTCTGTGGTAAATCTTGTTAAAGAATGACTTACTGAATTGTGTCATAAAGAAACTGTAAAAGAAGTATGACATCCAACAATTTGCCCTCTTTATGTTTATAAAACCCCAGCATAATTGCATGTCTTTAAGATGTATATTTTGTCTGTGGCTTTAAAGCATACACGGGATTAAAACATTCAGTTATTCAAGAGACAATTCAGTATCAAAGATTTTGTAGAATTTGGAGAACTGAAGGCCAAGATAGAAACCAAGATGGGTATTGTTCTTATCATGGAAACCTAGCCCATTTCCTCTGGGACAATCTTGAATTGTTAATTGCCTTCAATTTAATGCATTTATGTTTCATATCAAAATCTCAGGTTGAATGGGACTCAGATGACCTAGGGCTCACTTTATGAACACCTTAACATGAATTAGAATTAGGATGTGCAAAGCCAAGAATAGGCGACTAAGTGAATATAGGAACTTTCTTTGGCTCACAGAAGAACTTGGACAGCCAGGTGCATTAATGCTCTGTGGGCATACATGCATGAAAAGCCTTATGTAAGTATCAGGTGCCAGCTGGTGATGATGGTGTATTAAAAATCGTCTGATAGGTGGTAACACAAATCCAGGCTCCTCATAAAATAAGCTTACATATTTTTTTTTGGTAGGAACCAACACTAGGCTGGACAGTTAATGAGCTCCAGAGTTGTTTATTGGTTACTCCTGGGAAGCCTGATGAAGTAGTTCAGTCATGCTAAGATGCTGTTTGGGTGGTGCTGGAAGCTTACCCAGCCACAGTGCCCATTTTTTCCCACAGTATGGTGGATATTTCCATGAGCCAGATGTCTGCATTTTTTAAGGGGGCTCATTGAATGGAAATTGGTGAACTTTGTTTGTGCCTTCATTTTCTTATCATATTTTGTTGGCCAGAGAGGAGAGCGGATTTATTGGGTCAGCTGGATGGCATTAGGTCAGAGGCAGATGGGAAAAGATGGTCTTTGCTAAAGGGTCTCAGCCAGCTTGCAAAAGGCTATGCTGAGAGGATGAAAGATAAGCAGACTTAGCAAGTGCAGGGAGAGGAAGCAGCACTTCCTTCAGGCAATTCTCAGAACTGTTTCTAAGCTGTTTACTTCCTATTTTGATACCTAAAGCAATAAGGAACAAGGTCTCTGGACCAGTCTTTGGTTGGCCTTGTCCTGAGCTTGTTTATCCTCTCTTTCTGTCAGGAAGCAATTGTGATAAGCCTCTGGCACTGCTCTGGAAGATTTTTTTTTCCATTTTGTATGTGGCTTTTGATTGATCATGTTGTGAACACAGTGCTCTATTCTTGGATTGATTTATTAACAGAGTTCAAAGAACCTCCACCATTTAGAGGGTTTTTCTCCTTTTGCTTAAAGAGAAAGGCATTATTTGCACCTCTAAATAAGGGTATTTCCAGGCTTTCAGTTCAATAACTGATGAAGATTGAATGGCTTTGTGTCTAGGGATCAATGTGTGTACATCAAAATGTATTATATGTGCATACACTTGACATCTGAATTATTGGCCTGCAGCATATTTGTTTTTTTCTGCTCGGAAATTGGAACATGAAAGACTTCTTAAAGAAAATACTGGTTTGGACAACTGATTTTGAGGCTCTAGGGTTTATTCAAAGAGTTTGTATTATTTTCTACTATAAGGGGATCCCTTCTTTTCTTCATGCTAAAGCCACTTCCCCTTCTATAGCCCTCCCTTTACAGTGGTCCTGAGCTATAACATGTTTATTTTGAATCATTGGTTATTATTGCATTGGATCTGTATATATACTCCACCTGCTTTGGTCCAGGAATTTGATATGCTTGGCCCCACTTCAAATATTGTCAGCACCCTGTGCATTTAGAGCTCTATAAAAATATGAAATAATAACCACAACTTTATGAGCTGAAAACAGCTTTTCTCACCACACTTCTCAGTGGACAACAGCAATTTCCACATTTGAAAAGCAACCAATATTAAACATCTTTCATTATCTCCATGCTACTTGCAATAAAACTGATATAATGAGAAATGGGAAGCATCGTCTTTCTGTTTTGAGAAGATATAGATCTAAAAAATACTTTTCAAAGTCAAAATAAAAAGAATATTCAATCTTCCCAGTAATGAGAATGCTTAGAAAGCTCAAGTTCAGCAGCTGGTATCACTTGTCATATTTATTTTCCCTTCAATACCTTGACCAGTAACAGAGGAGTAAAGAGAACAGAACACAGATGAGATTAGTTTCTTAAAAAAAAAAAAACTGACCTTCCTACAACTCAAAGCAGCTTTGGTTTCTGGGAAAGCATCTCAAATTCTGAGGAATCATCAGATAAGGCAATTGTGACACACTGGATTAAATAAACAAATTAGACATTATACTAAACAAATTAGGGAAGTTATACAAGGATTCTGGTAATGACCAAAAAGTCTGGTAATGACTTTTATTAAGTCATTTTATTCAGTATGGCCATATGTCATGTTGAGTCAACAAATGTTAGTCCAAGGACTGTTGCTGTTTTGTTGTCAAGTTCTTACTGTTTGTAGTAAAGACGGACACAATAGTGAGTTGTTCAGAAGACTAATTATTTAAAACTTATGTCATTACTTTCTATTTTATGGGCATTAAATGCATCTTCTTTTATGAAATGTTTGTGACAGTAGGTAGTCATATGGTCTATCTCTTTACAAAAAAATAGAAAAATATTACATCCCAGTGTTGGTCACCAGAATTTCTGGTGAAATGTAAAAGTCTACTATCGTCTTAGACCTTTTTCTAAGTCTATTTTGTAAGTCTAACAGATATTTACTTGCAAGGAGACAGCGGTAGCTCTGAGCAGGCACCTGTGATGTCTCCAGTGAAATGTGGAAAAAGTGCATTGATTCATCACATATATGAACTAACACAGTGATAAACAAAAAAAGGGGTGAGTTGATATACCAACTGAGTAAAACTTTACAAATATTCATTGAAGTACATCATAGATAAAGATCTGGGAACATATGCTGGGACCCACAAAAGAAAACGTTGTCCAAGCTAACAAGTAGGATTTCTGGAAGTGATAGCTTTGGTTACACGACCTCCTTACCTCTGGTGTCCATATTATAGCAGATCATCAGCTGCAGACAGAGGACAGCTGCCTGAGCTCAGCAGTACACAGCCTCTGTTCTAGATTAGACTCTATTCACAAGAGGCAGCTTCCCTGGGTCCACAAACAGCTCACTGGCTCTAAGAGCAAGGTGTTCAGATTGAACTCTGCCAGCAGGCCGTGTGAGTAATCATCCAGTATTTTGAGATGTGATGTTATTTATCAGATTATGTATTGTGTGGTGAGACTTGAGGAAGCACCTTTGAGCAACAAAATCAGGAGACGTGAGTTCTCTTTTAGGTTCTTTTTCCAAGTTGCTGGTGTAACTTCTCTGGACTTTGGTTTACTCGTTTATAAAGTGACAAAGTTGTACTAGGTCAGTGTTTCTAGTCAATGTCTGTTTACCACCGACATCAGGCTCAAAATGGTTGTACAAATGCAGATTCCTGGGCCCATCTGGCCCCCATTACATCAGAATTTTGTGGTAGCGCCCTGAAATCGCCTTTGTCACACTCTCTACCTCTAGATGATTCTTGCACAAGCACAAGTTTGAGAAATACACTGTTGGACTAAATATCGCTCTAAGGTTCCTTAGAGCAGGTTGGCGCTTCAGAAGTAAAAATTCTCCCTGCCCCATGAGCTGAGGGATCTTCAGGGGTGTTTTGTCCAACTAAACTTTTGTAGATAAAGCATTTTGGAATTGAGTTATCTCCAGTACTTTCAGTTAGGAAGATTGCATACATTACAGAAAAAAAACAAACAAAAAAATGCCCTCAAGGGGGAACACCGGGTTTTGAAAGCACAAATGGCCTTGCATTACTTTTCCCTACAGTCACCTTCAAAAGAATCCCTTATAGGTCCTGACTTCCTCTCTGTGGGCCATGGGTCAGTCTGTGCCACAACCCTGCAGCCAGGTGATTTAGCTCTTTAGGCTTTGGTTCAATGCTGGTAAGAATTCAGTTCTTCCTTGACTCCTTCAGACTAAACATTTGAGTTACAAGCCACATAAAACCATTTGGTAGGGATTATAGCTAGGGAAATTCAGTTCACAATCTGACACCTCATAAAGCTTTATTTTAGAGTTTGTGGGGTTTGTTGTATATAATTTATTTTTTTGGCCTTAAGCAAGCACCTGGATGTGGGTTTTTCTTTTTCTGGATGACAAAATAAAATGGGGCTCAGTTAATTTCTCCCCTTTAAATGCTTTATGATCTCTGCCTCATTTTATTTGGACTTAATTGGGCTAGCTAGGACCATTGCAAATACAAAGCAGCTGGAGGAGCTTGGGTACAACCAGATGAATTTGAGGTTTCCTTTATCCAGCATATAGAGTGGTATACAAGACTCTAACTTTATGTGTATATTTTGGTTCTCTAGGACTCCTTTTCCACATGATAAATATGCTGATTAAATCCATGAGATGATCTTGCTTCCAGTTTTTATAATTCTATTCTCATTATTCTAGACTGTTTGGCAGCATGACTTATAAAAACAACAATAAGATTGTGGAATATAAAATTGGAAAGAAAGGTATATAGGCTCTCTAGAGAAAGGAAATTTGAAATATTCAAAATATATAAAGTTAAAAGATAGATTTAATTTCTATATGGATACGAAGGGAAAAAATCAGGACTGTTGGGTAGACATTATAGGAGTTAGATCTAAGTTCAAGGAATGGAAAAACTTTTCAAATATTTGCATTGGTTCAGTAATGGAAGGGAATACATTAGCTTTCAGGGCAGTACCTTGCCCATCTCTGGGATTGTTCAAGCAGACATATATTTACACATGTCTCAGGAATACTGTAGAGAATATTCCCGTGATGATATGAGATTAGACATTGTCATATGATTTAATAAAATAATGGTTAGGTAAGTCACAAAAATAGATGGACTGTTCAGGAGTGTTAAAAGAACTATGATTTTTTTTTCAAGAAAAGAAGACAATGGCAACAAGAACGAAGATATAAAGCATTATAATGTATATAAAGACCACTGTCATGTGGTCTTTTGTGTTTGCTGAGAAGTAAAAAGAATAGAAGAGAGTTTAGATTCCAGCAACTATTTTTTGTTCTAGCTATTAGAAAGCACCCATTGGAATAGTAATTAAACAGCTCTACATCAGAGGACTTGCAATTCATTTCATAAGTGTTTACTGAACTCCTACTATATACGAAATATGTGCTGAGATGAAATAGCATGTGAGTTTTAAAAAGGCATGCTTATTTTTAGGGAGAAAAGATATAACAGTGCTGTTTTTATTAGTAATATGTTCTAGAGGGGGGAGCCCTTGTAAAAATGGTAGTTTGGTTTTGACACCACTTCATTCCTCTTTTAGTTACTTCTCCTGCCTTTAGCAACTCTTTCTCATTCATTTGACAAATATTTATTAAATATCTACTAACTTCAGATACTATTCAAGCTATAAGAATATATCAATGAACATCAGAGACAGAGTGAGTGGTGCCTTGAATCTACATTTTGTTTTTTTGATTATCTAAATTCTAAAATGAGTTTACCTCATCAGAAGCTCAACCTCTACCTGCCCCCTGCAACACATATTAATATGTTGTCAACTCTGTTCTTCACAGTAACTGGAATAAGTGGCAGGCATGTCAGGTATGATCAAGGGTGCAGAGACAGAGCATCAGCACTTAATATGCTGGCAACATTCACTTCCTCCACTTTAACGCTAAATAGAAATGTGATACACTTCATAAACACATTGGGTTATGGACCGGCTTGTGCCGCTCCTCGATTCATGTGTTGAAGTCATGAGTCCCAATATATCAGAATGTAATTGTATTTAGAGACGGGTTCTTTAAAGAGGCAGTTAATGCAAAATGAGGCCATATAGGTGTTCCCTAATCCAGTATGGCTGGTGTCCTTATTAGAAGAGGAGATTAGGACACAGACATATAAAGAAAGAGACCATGTGAAAACAAAGGTAGCCATCTACAGACCAAGGAAAGAAGCCTCAGAAGAAACCAACCCTACAAACACCTTGATCTTGATTCTAAATATCCAGAACTATGAGAAAATAAATTTCTGTTTAATCCATCTAGACTGTTTAATCCATCCACTACTTCATTATGGCAGCCCTGGTGAACCTAGTACACACACGGTAAGGGAGAGTCAGTAGGACATGATTTCAAAATTTTTTATCATATAGAAATAAAGCTGATGTAATTCCATCTACTCCCCCACATCTTCTTCCCCATATACTTGCTTTGACATCACTGATGTTGGAAGTCAACACCTGAAAACATTACCCTCATTATCTCAGATTTTCCAGGGATTGGCATTGCATGCCAATCAATGTCTGTCTAGCATATCAGTGATTCCCTGAGGAAGAGGCAGGTTGGTGAGAAGGAATTTGTAATTATTATTATTTTTTAAGTTTCTGTTTAGAGGCATCCCACTGAGGTATGCACAAAAGATAGATCTGGTATGTCACTAGAGGCATGTTCCAGCCTTCAGGATGCAAAAAATCCTCCTGAATCTAATTAGATATGGAGTCAAAGTAAAGAACTTCCTTCCCCAAATTGACTGTGGGAGTTTTGTGTATTTATTTGCGTGAACTGGGTAAGTTGACAGTACCAGCCAATCTACAAACTCAAGCTGTGATTTATACTTTGGTGGGAAGGAAGAGCAGCTTTAGAAACTCAGACATCTTCTATATACGATATGACCCTGGTCCTTGTTGGCCAGCCCCTTCTGAGGCAACAGTGTACATCTGCAGTGATTTGTGCAGGCAGAATCTGCGGCTTGGACATATTGGTGTGACTCCCTTCTCCCTGTCCCATGCACATCTTGAGGATTAGATGGCAGAGCCCACCCACCATAGTGGTCCCATGAAGAAGGGTTTTGTTACCTGTTCATTCAAGGTAATGAGGAGGAGGTACTATTTTTTTTTTTAAATAGCTGCTTTAGAAGCAGAGGAACTGCTGAGTTTTGGGTTTTGTTTTTGAGTTTAAATTGAATAATTTTTTTTTTTAAAAAAAGAAACAGAGGAAACAGCTGCAGGGAGAAGCATTTTCCAAGAAGGTTATCCTAGGTCAAATGTCATTGAGGATGTAGCATGAAGAGGAAAACCTTGAACAGATCAGGAGAGGTCTGGATTTAATCCCAACTCTAGCACAAGAACACAATGATTGGACAGGTCATTTAGACCCAGTGTTTCTTCCTAAGAAATTTAGCCTGTGAAGAATAATGATGGTAAAAATTGATATAGTGCGTATACCTAGTCAAGGACTAAATGTTTTACATTTATTATAACTCAGTCCTTTCTAGGGTTCTGAAAGCCTGTTGTCTTAGAATTCTAAAATGCTTCCCAGGATTCCTGCCCCCTTGTATATACCTGTATACCCTGTATGATCTGTTCCCCCCTCCACACCCACTTCAGTATTAATGAGACTTATAAATATGAAGGTTATGCTCCATGATTATTTTATTTGTAAGGTGAAATAATTTTGTAGATGTTACTAAGGTCCATAATCAGCTGGCTCTGAGTTAATCAAAAGAGAGATTAGCCTAGGTGCGTCTGACTTAATCAGATGAGCCCTTCAAAGGGACTGGGCCCATGCTGGCAGAACTGTAGTGTAAAAGGGATTCATCTACTGGTCTTGATGTAGCAAACTGCTATGTTGGGGAGAAGGCCACATGGCAGGAAGAGCAGGCAGCCTCTAAAAGCTGAGAATGGCCCTTTGATTTACAGTAAAAAAAAAAAAAAAAAAGTGGCAACCTTAGTCATGTAGTCACATGGAAATGACTCAGAGAAGTTAGAAGCAGATCTTTTTCTAGTTAAGACCCCAGACAAGGATATATCCAGTCAACACCATGATTTCAACCCTGTGGGACTCTGAGCATAGTAAACATAGGCACTAAAATGTACTTAACTGCTCACCCACAAAAACCATGAGATATACATTTCTGTTTTAAGCCATTATATTTGTGTCCACAGAAACTGCTGTTTATGGCACTTTGTTCTGCAACAATAGAAAATTAATACACCTGTGCATTATTACTTCCATTTTACAATAAGGAAACTGAGGTACAAGGTAGACTAAATTGCCTAAGGTTACGAAGTCAGTAAGTGTAGAACTTGGATTTGAACCTGGATTTCTGGTTTCAAAGTGTGTGTATTTAACCACCGTGTTGCATTAAGCTCCGCCACCTGCCTTCTCTTTGTTTCCCTCTCCCTGCAAGTTGCCATGGCTAGAGTAGATATAGGACACTTCCCTCTGGTATAGTTAGTTGGAAAGTCATTTTGAAAGTAGTAACTCTAGGCCCCTGGCCTCTAGCCAGTCCCCCACTCTGTAACAACTCCCTTTTTACATAGATGGGAAATCCTAGGCTTCATTCCCAGAGGGCCTTTTTTTTTTTTTAACACTTCTCTTAAAAAAAATCTTCAGTTTTGAATTATAGCCCTGTGGTTAAGGGAAAATGACATTTACTGGGGAAGTAACTTGTTATGGTCTTAGGTACTCTGCCAGCTGCAATGAAAAGGGGGCTTTTAAATGTCATTTATACATTAAGAATGATTTAAAGAGACACTGAAGAATATACCCAGCTGGCATTGCCAAATCTGTAGGCGTTATATCCACAAGTATCTTGGGCTAAAATTTAATTTGTTCTTTTATGAGTGAATAGAGTATATTTTGCCCCATGTCTGAACTAAAATGTTTTAAAGTTACACTTCATTTAAAAGGATTCATGGAGACATGCCTGATCTACAAAGATATAAAAGAGTAGACAGAAACTTTCATTGTACACAGAGTCTCTTTTTGGGGGGAAAATAGTAGGAAAAAAATGAGGCAATATTCTTTTAAGTATGAGGACTTAACCTGGATGAGTTTTCTTAAACTTTTAGAAAACGGAACCTCCTCTAATTTAAGTAAAAGATGACTGATGTTCAGGTAATGATAGCAGTCCAGATATCAGAAGATAACCAGGTGAGTAATCCAAATTACTCAGCAGTGGTGTTGAGTCATGATGTGGCTGGTTTGATCTGATCCCTGTAGAATGAGGGTTGGAGGAAGATTATAAAATCTTGAGGATATAATGGTACCACTGCAATGAATTTTAGCCTCTGCCAATTAATTTCACCTATGGTCATGAATATATTAGAATTATATATCTCTGTAATTCCATATTTGTCATTCACTATTTTTGCTTGTAAAATGCAACTGAGAATCCCTCTCCCATTAACCTTCAGTTATCCTAGATACAGCCTTTGTACTTGCTTTGTAAACAATGGCAAAATACTGATATATTTTCTACTTTCTGAGTTTAATGGATCACAGACACATTACAATGAAAAGGGTCTTTATAATGTAAAGTGACATAAGAGTCTTGGTATCAGTGGGCTGTGTACATTGAGTTGCTTTCATTACAAATGATGAATTTGGGCCAAATCATCTAATGCATTTTAGTCTTCTCTGGGACCAAGAGCATGCAGCACTTTGTAAGATTTTCATCAGGAGTGAGTGTGTTGTGTAATGGCTTTGGATACCATAGAATGATACCGTAGGCTTTCAGAAATAGAGTCAAAAGTGGTACAAAGGTGAAGCTATGACTAGTTGGTTAAGAAACTTGAAATGATGGTTAAGAAACTTTTTAATGATGCTAAAGATTGGATTAAAAAAAATCTAATTGAATTTAGTTGTATTTCTGTGGAACAGGACCTGCATCTTAATCATGCTGCCCCAACTCCCCCCTACCCCTGACATAGCAAGCTCTCTTGAAGGCAATATCACCTACTTAGGATTATTGTGATGAATTTAGAAGGTAATTCATGAGGCTACACCTAACACAATGTCTGGCACCTGTGCAGTTATTCAACTGATAGTGAAATTTAAAAAACAAACAAGATTTTATTGCATACCCATTGAATGAATAAATGCAGGTATAAAGCATTTTAGATACTTATATTGATGAGTAAGCATGGGATTTTCAGTAATGTGACTATATTACTTTTTAAAATAGAAAAACATTGTTTAAGAAAAGTCTTGCCATCACCATTTGGGGCCTTGAGACAGCCAAATCCTTCTGGATAGAAAGGAATTTACATACAGGGAATATTGGATAATTGAAGAACCTCCTGCTAAGATAAATTGGGCTATACCAAATTAGGTAGTCTTTAATCAAAATATATAATAACACAAAATAGGGCAAAATAGATGAAGGGCTTTAAGAGGTACAAAGTTCCAGTTATATAATAAATAAGTCATGGGGATGAAAAATACAGCATAGGGAATATAGTCAATAATATTGTAATAGCTTTGTATGGTGACAGATGGCAACTATACTTATTATGGTGAGCATTCTGTGATGCATATAGTTGTTGGATCACCATGTTGTATACCTGAAAGTAATAGAACATTGTATGCCAACCACACTTCAATTAAATATTATTAAATATTAACAAATTAAATTAGAATACATATGTATGTTAATTCAATTGTATATATATATGCTATATTCAAATTGAATATATAAATATATAATTGTGTACACATATATATAATATATATCATAAAATTGCATACATTTGTATATAATATATACAAATAAAAATAATTTCACAAAGGTGTTCCCTGGGTTGAAATATCTGGCTCAGAAGCTTAGTTAGAATGGTATCTACATGGATAATGGACATTGTTGTGGTTGTTTTTTTTAAATTTTAATTCTGTTTAATTAACATACAGTGCAATATTGGTTTCAGGAATAGAATTCAGTGATTCATCACATATAACACCCAGTGTGCATCACAAGTGCCCTCCATAGTATCTATCATTCCCTTCGTCCATCTTCCACCCACCTCCCTCCGTCAACCCATAGTTTGTTCTCTATCATTAAGATAGACAGTGTTTTATTATGTACATCAGTTAAAATCTAACTCAAGCAGAAGGAAAACTGGGGGAAAAAGCCCTCTTTCTCTGAGAACTCTGCCTGTGGCCTATGGTCAAGTGCACTTCTTGATATTCTTGTCTACATAAAAACAAATTAGTTGCAAGGATATTGATTACGTCCCTCTTCTATTTCAGGAACCATAACCTTGCCCTGACTGGCAAACAGGTCACAGAAGGCCAGTCATATTGTGTCTAAGTTCTTTAAAATTGAACAGTTTTATTTATTTAATTATCTTCACTGGACACTTTTGATATATTTTCTTCTTTAAATTTTCTTTTTTAATGAAAGATTACATTTGTCACTCAGGTGTTCGGGCCCTTTAACCACAAATCACTGTCATCCTCATTGTCTGAGGAAAATGGAAACAAATATTCGGAAATTAGGGTGGGTAAGCCTGAGCCTTGGTTTAAGTAGTGGAAGGAAATGTGTAGTTAGTTTAAGCATAGAGGAAATCTTTCTTAATGAAACTGGATTGATTCCCTTCAGAAATAAAAGCCAAAAATGCTCTGTGGGGAAGGTGAGACACTTAGTGACAGTTTGCTTAGCTTTCAGTACTGTGGTAAATGGTAGCTTGCTGGGTGAGAGCAGTCAGAAGGGACTCTACCACCAGGAGAATGAGTGGCTCAGCAGAGGGCATGCCCTGAGCAAATAACAAGAAAGTTTGACTTCCACAGCTGTACCCTCACTTCTCACAGCCTCCTAATGCAACCTTTCCCTCAATTCTACAGTTTCTTTTTGCCACTTTCTTTCCAAAGACTTACAAAGTGTTGGGTTCCAAATATGTTTGTGTAGTGTTAAAAAAATATTATTTCTCTTAAGTAGTATATGAAATAGGCTAAATTACTACCCCTGTTTTGTCTCATTTCATTTTGCATCCTTCCCAGAGGAAATTTATACCACTATAAGACTGCATGCCCTAGTGTTTGTCACACACAGAACCTACCAGTCTCCATCATTTTTTCCAAATTTTGTTTTTGTTGTTTAAATAGGACTCTGTCAAACTTAGCATTATACTGAAATGCAACAATATGACCTCTAGGTGTTGCATCTTTTTGAAGAGATAAAGATATGTAGTAAAGAGGACAGATTACAAAGTATGGCTTCTGTCCAAGTGAAAAGTATTCCAGAATAGCTATAAACCATCAGGAAATGCAGCAGCTTCAGTCTAACCTGATGAAGAAATGCATCTCAAATAAGACTCTTTTCTAATTTTTTAAATGTTTATTTATTTATTTTTTAGAAAGTGGGGTAGAAAGAGAGAGACAGAACTCTGAAAGCAGGGAAAGGGAAGAGAGAGGGGGAGATAGAGAATACCAAGCAGGCTTCTCACTGTCAGTGCAGAGCTGGACACGGCACTCAAATCCACGAATCAACCTGAGCCGAAGTCAAGAGTGGGATGCTTAATCAACTGAGCCACCCAGGCACCCTGACTCTTTTCTGATTTCTAAAAATGATTACGTTTAACTCATTATTTTCCACCTGGGGTGTTATCTGAGTAGTAATTAAAGGAAGAACTTTGGATTTGTAGACCTGAAACTAGTTATTATTAGTATGCTGCTCCTCTCTATCTCTTCCAGATCACTTACACCCCCTCTGCTAAATTCTATGCCTGGGAAGATTTTGGTTACATCATCTGGGATCTGAGATCTTTGCTTTCTAGCTTCTGGTTTATTTTGGTCATTGATAGGCATGGCAGGGAGTGGGAGGGTGAGAAGAGAGAAGCATCGGGGTATTTCTTCTTTGACTTTACCTTGCTTTGCCACAGTTCTGAAAGTATCTAAATCCATCATCCTGTCAGACAGCCTCGCAGCTCTCACCAGGCTTTGGCAAAATTTTTCTCTCGTTTTCAGGCCTGGATTAGTTGTGGCTTCCTGCTTTTTAGTCTCTGTGTGCTTTACTACTCCTTTTTGGCCCCTTACCTCTTCCCTTCAATAAATTATTTTCAGTCAGACCCTGTAGATATGCCATCTGTTTCCTGTCAGGACTCTAACAGATACATTCAGGTTCTTGGACAAGTCAGATAGTCTCTTGACTTTTTATTTTCTTCATCTGTAAAATTATGTAATACCTATATTGCCTACCTTGAAGTGTTGCCAAGAGGACCAATAATGCATGTGAATTTGTAAAATGTCATAAAAATGCAGTGTATGAATATCAATTCATATGTTAATATTGAATCTCCAATCAGTTTTCCTTAGATACTTAGTATTTTTTGTAGCTTCTCACCATGGTAAACTGATACAAGCTTTGGGGTTGCAATCTTGGGTTGACCAAAGGCAAACAGAAGCATTCCAAAGCTAAATATAAGCCATCCCTAGGTTTATCATGTTTCTGTTCCCTCCTCAGCAGCATGTAATTCAGAACTAGGAGGACAATATAGAACATCCTAACATACCTTTGTTCTTGCCCAGCATTTTTTACCCTTGATAATGGTTTTGTCAGACATTATTTCCTCATGGTGCATCTTGTGTTTGTCTTGCCCCTCTTTGAGATTGTAAAGCTTCTTTATAATGTTCCTGAGGATAAGGATCATACCTCATATATTTTTTATGACTCATCGTAACTCACATGCTGTTATGCATATATTTGATAAAGTAGACAGTTGGGAAATAAATGGCTGAGTGTTCAGTGCACACTTGTTGATTGAGACTTCCCAAGCCTGATACCAGGCATTTACTGGTTTTACATGACAAATGTAAACTTGGTAATTACTATGACTGTCTCCTTGCATGGATGGAAAGTATTTAACAAATGAAGATTTTATGGATATCTGTTGTGTTTTATGTGTGTCTCTTATTGTGATTTGGCACATGCAGGAGTTTAAAAGTCAAGAGGAGAAACTCCTTTTCCTTGTCCCCATCTTACTAAGTTGGAGCATAGTAATATGATCTTACAAAACAAAATAAAGGTTGATAATGAAAACAACTAATGGTTTCTCATAAGCTTTACTAAAAGTCATTTAAAAAAGTCATGCTACTCATGAAAATTTAACACACTCATATATTATGCTCTTCGCAGGTAAATCCAAACCCATGTGTTCAAGAGAAGGATTTAAAGTTTTAGAATTATAGGCCTGAGAATAGTGACTGATGGTTTATCCACTGAACTAGCTCTAGAAAGGGCATATGGACAATGGTACCAGAGGTATTTGGCTCACTGATCCTTCCTTTCTTTGTTTTCTTACTTATGAATTGACACAATGCACTCCAGAGAACCCTTGCTATTTTTTGTTCCCACATTCGCATTCCTTCAAAAATAAAAAGAAAAAATAACTTAGGTAATCAGGGACCTATTAAAGGCCCTTGGGAAGTCCAGACTGATCCTACTAATTTCTCTCACAGAGACGCCATGTAAAAACAAAATTAACAACCCGATTAAAGGGATGGTATAAAAATCGCTTAACTTGCTGAGGTCACCAGGGTGCTGAGGAAATTAAAGAAATACCTAGACCCTAAAATATCTTTGGTATGAAGAAGTGGCCAGATGCAGAAGATTGTAGGAATATATGTGTGTATGCATTGCACAAGGATAGAAGAACATAAGAGAGGTTGTCATGGTAGATTAGCACCTGACCAACAGTAACACTTTAGTGAAAAGTGAAAAATAAATATTGGGAACACATTTACAGAAGGGAGCATGGGACTTCTGGGAAGTTCCAAAGGGGAGAAAAGCATGTATAAGTGTGTTAAATTTTTAAATTATTTCTTGCAGACAATAATGCCAGAGAAGTTTAGAAAATGGAGTGATTAAAATGGAAGGAACCATCAAGGAACATTCCTTGGAGAAGATGAGCCTGAAACTGTCCTCCAAAGGGTTAGATTGGTGAAAAGCAGAATGATGGGGATGACGAAAGGCCACATACTTTCCCAGGGAAAGATTTATACCTTAAAGAAAACTGCTTAAATAAAATGTCTAGCAAAAGGGGCTAGAGGTGATGAGGTGATGCTGGAGAGACTTCTGTCCTTTGTTCCCCTCCTGGTAAACACAGACCCCTGGGCAAAGAGACTCACCCCTCGAGATGGTCAATGGTGATGAGGCAGAGGAAGCAGTCACTCAAGGTTTTCTTAATGGACAGGATGATGGGAGTGTCTTAGTCTGCTTGGGAAGCCATCACAATGCCATAGATGGGTGCTTTAAGCAGAAATTTATTTCTCACAGTTCTGGAGGTTGGGAAATCCAAGATCAAGGTGCCAGAAAAGTAGGTTTCATTCTGAGGCCTCTTTTACTGGCTTGTAGGCTGCTGCCATCACTGTTTGTAGTCATATGACCTCTTCTTCACGCAGGTTCAGAAGGAAAGTGAGCTTAGGTCTCTTCCTTTTCTTATAAGGACACTAATCACATCATAGAGGCCTCATCACCATAACCTCATTTAAACCTAATTATCTCTCAAAGGCCATACCTCCAAATACTATCACATTGTGGGTTAGGGCTTTACTATATGAACTGGGGTGAAATACAAACATTCAGTCCACAACAGGGAGTCAGGCAGTTCCTTGGGAGGGACCTCATTATTCTTTGAAGAGCATTAGGAAAAGCTGTCCTGTGAGAGAAGGAAAAAGTAGACACAGAGTGAGGTAAATAGTGTAGTCCTGAGTATATGGGTATTTAAGAAACTAGGCCCAGAAAAAATAGATGAGCAATTTTAACATATCTAAAAAGTGTAATTGATCAGCCATAGGAACTAACTAAGAAGACTGGCTAGTCAGACAAAAGAATCAGAATTTGCAAAAGGTAATTGGCTAGGGAAAAACAAAGGTGGGGTCTTATTTCTGCATCTAGAATTCAGATGAAATTAATTTCAGGGAAGGAGGAGAAAACAAAATCACTTCAGAATGTTTTGCTTCCCAGGGAAGGAGACTGTAGGGTTGCATAGGGAATGGCCTTTCTCATAAAGGTCCAGGAATTAATAGCAAAGAGATAGCTGCAGACTGAATGCAGAATGATGCAAATTCAAAAAGGCATGGGCCTGGAGTACTGGAAGGAGGCAAGTATGTTGTGATTACTGGCAATGGCAGAAATGGTAAAAGATTAACCCTGTGCTAGGACAAGGGTGTTTTTGTAGAGTAGACAAAGAGTCTTGACCTAACCATCACCCAGGCACCCCTAATGCATTATTCTTTTTGAGTTAGGTTATTAGTTCAATTTCCCAGAAGCTTAAAATCACTATTTTAACTAAAAATAAAATAAATAAAATAAAATGAAATAAAATAAAATAAAATAAAATAAAATAAAATAAAATAAAATAAAATAAAATAAAATAAAATGAATTAAATTAAATTAAAATAAAAACAAAACTAAAGGTTCTTAATTTGTAATGGTGAAGTATCTCTCCTGATCTTTGTTGTTTTCTTCTTAACACCATCTGAGCATTAGTAACTTGTTGAAAAGTACATCACCTGATTTTACCTTTTTTTTAGTGTATTTTGTTAAGTGAGACACAGATACTGGGTTTCTTCAGTATTTTATATGGCTTTTAGAGTCCAACTGGAAATGTTAGCAGATGACAAGATAATAATAAACTATACATTTCTGAGAACATATAGATTCTTCTGGAAAATATGTGAGTACTTTCACTGAAGAAGGCTACTGCTAGAAAATAAAGAAAAGAAGACCATGCTCTCATGTGGTCCTGTTGATTTAGAATATAAACAAAGCCATTAATTCTTAAGTCTAACTAGACTTACCATCTCAAGTCTCTTTTCTCCAGCAAGGAACCCAATGTCTGAGTCTAAGACTAATTGGTACAGATGGCAATGGATACAAAAGATAAACATGATTTATTCATAGTTTTAGAGCTAACAAGGACCTGAGACATCATCTGGTTGAGATGATCAGCTCATCATTCCAGACCTGACGGCTCATCAAATCACATGGAGAGCTTTTATTTTATTTTGTTTTGCTTTTCAAATTTTTATTTATATTCTAGTTAGTTAACATACGGTGCAATATTGGTTTCAGGAGTAGAATTCAGTGATTCATCACGTACATACAGTGCCCATTACTCATCATAATAAGTGCCCTCCTAATACTCATTGCCCATCTAGCCCATCTCCCAGCCCCCTCACTTTATCAATCCTCAGTTTGTTCTTGGTCTTTAAGAGTCTCTAATGGTTTGTTTCCCTCTCTTTTTTCTTTTTTCCCCTTCCCATCTGTTTTTTTTCTTAAATTCCACATATGAGTGAAATTATGGTATTTTTCTTCTGCCTGACTTACTTCGCTTAGCATAATACACTCTAGCTCATTCCACATCACGGCAAATGGCAAGATTTCATTCTTTTTGATGGCTAATATTCATTGTATATATATATTGAATACACACACACACACACACATATATATATATATATATATGAATATACACCACATATTTATCCATTATATCCATTAATCAATGGACCTTTGGGCTCTTTCCATAGTTTGGCTATTGTTAATAATACTGCTATAAACATTGGGGCACATGTACACCCTTGAATCTGTATTTTTGTATCCTTTGAGTAAATACTTAGTAGTGAAATTGCTGGATCATAGGGTAGATCAATTTTTAACTTTTGAGGAACCTCCATACAGTTTTCCATAGTGGCTGCACCAGTTTGCATTCCCACCAAAAGTGTAAGAGGGTTCTCCCTTCTTCGTATCCTTGCCATAGCTATCGTTTCTTATGTTGTTAATTTTAGCCATTCTGACAGGTGTGAGATGGTATCTCATCATGGCTTTGATTCATATTTCCCTGATTATGAGTGATGTTGAGCATCTTTTCATGTGTTAGCCATCTAGAAGTCTTCTTTGGAAAAATGTCTATTCATATTTTCTGCCCATTTCTTCACTGAATAATTTGTTTTTTGACTATTGAGTTTGATAAGTTCTTTATAGATTTTGAATACTAACCCTGTGTCAGATATGTTATTTGTAAATGTCTTATCCCATTCCTGTATGCTGCATTTTAGGTTTGTTGATTGTTTCTGTCGCTGTACAGAAGCTTTTTATCTTGATGAAGTCCCAATAATTCACGTTTGCTTTTGTTTCCCTTGCCTTGGATGACATGTCTAGTAAGAAGTTGTTCCAGCCAAGGTCAAAGAGGTTGCTGCCTGTGTTCTTTTCTAGGATTTTGATGGTTTTCTGTCTCAAATTTAGATTTTTCATCCATTTTAATATATTTTTTGTGTACGTTGTAAGAAAGTGGTCCAATTTCATTCTTCTTCTGTATGTTGCTGTCTAGTTTTCCCAAAGCCATTTGTTTAAGAGACTGTCTTTTATCTATTGAATATTCTTTCCTTTTTATCAAAGATTAGTTGACCATATAGTTGTGGGTCCATTTTTGGGTTTGCTATTCTTTTCCATTGATCTATGTGTCTGTTTTTGTGCCAGTAATATGCTGTCTTGATGACTACAGGTTTGTAGTAGTACAAACAGTAGTACAGCTTGAGGTCCAGAATTATGATGACTCTAGTTTTGCTTTTCTTTTGCATAATTGCTTTGGCTATTTGGGGTCTTTTGTGGTCCCATACAAATTTTAGGATTGCTTGTTCTAGCTCTGTGAAAAATGCTGTTGGTATTTTGATAGGGATTGCATTGAACGTGTAGATTGCTTTAGGTAGTATAGACATTTTCACAATGTTCTTCCAGTCCATGAGCATGGAATGTTTTTCCGTTTCTTTGTGTCATCTTCAGTTTCCTTCAGAAGTTTTCTATAGTTTGCAAAGTACAGATCTTTTACATCTTTAGTTAGGTTTATTCCTAGGTGTCTTATGGGTATTGGTGCAATTGTAAATGGGATTGATTCCTTGATTTTTATTTCTGCTGCTTCATTATTGGTGTATAGAAATGCAGCAGATTTCTGGATGTTGATTTTATATCCTGTGGCTTTGCTGAATTCATGTATCAATTCTAACAACTTTTAGGTGGGGTCTTTTGCGTTTTCTACATAGAGTATCATGCCGTCTGCCAATAATGGAAGTTTGACTTCCTCCTTGCCAATCTGGATGCCTTGTATTTTATGTTTGTTGTCTGCTTGCTGAGGCTAAGAATCCCACTACTATGTTAAATAGTAATCATGAGAGTAAACATCCATCCCTGTCTTGTTTCTGACCATAGAAGAAAAGCTCTTAGCTTTCCTTGCTGGGTCTTTTGTATGTGGGCTTTATGATGTTGAGGTATGTTTCATCTATCCCTACTTTATTGAGGGTTTTTGTCAAGAATGCCTGCTGTATTTTGTCAGCTGCTTTTTCCTGTATCTATTGAGAGGATCATATTGTTCTTAGCCTTTCCTTTATTAATGTGGTGAATGATGTTGATAGATTTGTGAATGTCAAACCACCCCTGCAGCCGAGGAATAAATCCCACTTGATCATGGTGAATAATTCTTTTAATGCACTTTTGGATTTGTTGAGAATTTTGTTGAGAATTTTGGCATCCATGGTTCATCAGGGACATTGGCTTGTAATTCTCCTTTTTAGTGGGGTCTTTGTCTGGTTTTGGAATCGAGGTAATAGTGGTGTCATAGAATGAGTCTGGAAGTTTTCTTTCCATTTCTATTTTTTGGAACAATTTGAGAATAATATGTATTAACTCATCTTTAAATGTCTGGTAGAATTCTCCTGGGAAGCCGTCTGGCCCTGGGCTTTTGTCTGTTGGGAAATTTTTGATTGCTGATTCAATTTCTTTGCTGATTATGGGTCTGTTCAAATTTTCTATTTCTTCCTGTACAGTTTTGGTAGTTTGTATGTTTCTAGGAATTTGGCCATTTTTTTACTGATTGCCCATTTTGTTGGCATATAATTTTTTCAGAGTAGTCTCTGATAACTGTTTATATTTCTGTGATGTTGGTTATGATCTCTCCTCTTTAATTTGTTTTATCTATTTGGATCCTTTCTCTTTTCTTTTTTATATGTCTGACTACAGGTTTATCAATTTTATTAATTCTTTCAAAGAACCTGCTTTTAATTTTGTTGATCTGTTCTACTGGCTTTTTGTTTTGTTTTGTTTCTATATTATTTATTTATGCTCTAATCTTCATTATTTCCCTTCTTCTGATGGCTTTAGGCTTTATTTGCTGTTATTTTTATAGCTCCTTTAGATGTAAAGTAGGTTGTGTTTTTGAGACTTTTCTTGCTTCTTCATGTAGACCTGTATTGCAATATACTTCCCTCTTAGGTCTGCCAAGAAAGCATCCCAAAGGTTTTGGACTGTCATGTTTTCATTTTCATTTACCTCTACGTACTTTTTAATTTATTCTTTAATTTCCTGGTCAACTCATTCATTCTTTAGGACGATGTTCTTTAACTTCCATTTGAGGGCTTTCCAAATTTTTTTCTTGTGATTAACTTCAAGTTTTATTGTGTTGTGTTCTGAAAATATTCATAGAATGATCTCAATCTTCTTGTACTTGTTATGGGCTGATTTGTGACCCAGTATGTGATCCATTTTGGAAAATGTTCCGTGTGCACTCGAGAAGAATGTGTATTCTGCTGCTTTTGGATAAAATGTTCTGAATATATCTGTAAGTCCATCTGGTCCAGTGTGTCATTCAAAACCATTGTTTCCTTGTTGATTTTCTGCTTAAATGATCTGTCCATTGCTATAAGGGGGTGTTAAAGTCCCCTACTATTGTGTTTTATTATCAATGAGTTCCTTTATGTTTGTTATTAATTGATTTATACATTTGGGTGTTCCAAGTTGAGGGCATAAATATTTATAATTGTTAGATCTTCTCAATGAATAGACCCCTTAATTGTGATATAATGCCCTTCTTCTTCTCTTGTTACATCTTTGTTTTAAAATCTAGTTTGTCTGATGTAAGTATGGCTACTTCAGGTTTCTTTTGACATCCATTAGCATGATAGATGGTTCCTCATCCCTTTATTTTCAATCTGCACGTTTCTTTAGGTCTAAAATGAGTCTTACAGGTAGCACGTAGATGGGTCTTGTTCTTTTATCCATTCTGATACTCTGTGTCTTTTGATTGGAGCATTTAGTCAATTTACATTTAGAATGATTATCGAAAGACATGAATTTAGTGCCATTTATTACCTGTAAAGTTGGTGTTTCTGATGATGTTCTCTGTTCCTTTCTAGTCTTTGTTGCTTTTGGTCTTTTTTTCCCCCACTCAAAGAGTCCCCTTTAGTATTTCTTACAGGGCTGGCTTAGTGATCATGAACTCATTTTAGTTTTAGTTTTGGAAACTCTTTCTCTCTCCTTCCATTCTGAATAACAGGCTTGCTGGATAAATTATTCTTGGCTGTGTATTTTTCCCATTCAGCATGTTGAATATATTATGCCATTCTCTTCTGGCCTGCCAAGTTTCTACTTGACAAATCTGCTGTGAACCTTATCTGTCTTACTTTGTAGGTTAGTTCCATTGCTGCTTTCAGGATTCTTTCCTGTCTGTGTGTTTTGTGAATTTGACTATAATATGTCTAGGTGATGCCTGGCTTTTGTTGAATTTAATGGGAATTCTCTGTGCTTCTTGTATTTTGATGTCTTTGTCCTTCCCCAGATTAGGGAAGTTTGCAGCTATAATTTGCTCAAATAAACCTTCTGACCCTTTTTCTTTCTCTTCATCTTCTTGGGCTTCTATGATACAAACGTTATTACGTTTTAAGAAATCACTGAGTTCCCTAATTCTGCCTTTGTGATCCAATACCTTTCTTTTCCTCTTCTCTTCAGCTTCATTATCTTCCATAATTTTATCTTCTATATCACTGATTTGTTCCTCTGCTTAGTTCATCCTCATAGCATCCATTCAAGATTATGGCATCTTGGTTATAGCATTTTTAATTTCAGCCTGACTAGATTTTAGTTCTTTTATCTCTGCAGGAAGGGGTTCTCTAGTGTCTTCTATGCTTTTATCAAGCCCCACTAGTATTCTCATAATTGTTGTTTTAAATTCTGGTTCAGACATCTTACTTATATCTGTACTGATTAAATCCCTGGCTATTACTTCTACTTCCTGTTCTTTTTTTTAGGGTGAATTCCTCTGTTTTATCATTTTTCCCAGGAAAAAAAAGAAAAACGCTTAATCCTAGGTGTGTTTTTATCTGCCTGTTAAAAGAAAGATCCAGAAAATAACAGTAAATATATATATATATATATTATATTTTAAAAAAATTTTTAAATTATAAACATAAAAAGCAAGCTAGATCCTATTTCCCCTAGAACTGAAGCTTTGCAGCACTCCATGATCAGTAGACTTGCAGCACTCCATGATCAGCACTCCATGATCAGTAGACTCCATGATCCGAATAACATCTGGTGAGGTGTTAGTGTTGGTCTTCTGAGCGAAGGGCCCATTGCACTGCTTCTCAGGCCCACTTGCCCTGGTAGAGATGTACCTGCAGTGTGTAGCGGGGTGGAGCTTGATGTATGCAGCTCCAGTCTCCACTTGGTGGCACTGTTTAACTCACTGAGGTAGGACAGTACAGATAGCGGGTGGAGATGGGGGTAATGGTTTCACACTGCTCTATTCTCTGTGGAGTGGAGAGCTCCTACTCATCACTCTTCAGGAAGCCCTCACAGAGTCACCCCTCTTATGTCCCCAGCTTCTGTCAGATCCCTGCCTTCACCCTGTGTGTGAGCTGTTTTATCTCAGGTGCAGGGCTGGGTTTCTAAACTCCAAATTTTAAGGTCTCAGTGCAGCTCCTGAGCTGATCCTTTGGGGGAGGCTCTTGATGCGCTTTTGCCAGCCAGTCCCAGGAAAATGGTCACATGACCATGCAGTGGGTTGGAGTTTATGGCAAAGTGGAGCAAGAAAGCCAGTATCAAGAATTGCTGGCCACAGTCTGTGTCCTGCTCCTGTGCCTGGGAACAGTGCAGCACGTTGGCATCACCTGTTCTGTCCTCAGAGAAGCCTTGCCACCACTCCTAAATGTGCTCTGAGCAGGGGAACCATTCCTCCCTGTGTGACCCTGGGGATCCTGAGACCACGCTGCCTGCTCTGGGTCTCTGCTCTGCTTCCCACAGGAGCACCTCTAAGTCAGGCACAACACCAACAGTGGCAGACTAATAAAACTTCAGATTTTGCTCTCTTCTGCTTATAATACCTTACAGTAGTATCTATAAGCAGGGCTTCCTCCCCTCTGCAGCATCTGCAGTACCCACAGTTCTTATCTCCCCCAGGTCAACTCTCCACAACTCCTACCTGCCATGATTCTACTGGTAGACTTGAGGTTTTGTTCTTTCAATCCTCAGACTGATTTCTTGGCTGTTGAGAAGGAGTTGATATTTATCTAGCTGTGTTCAAGGGACGAGATAAGCCTAGGGTCCCCCTACTCTTCCTCAGATGGAGAACTTGGAAAATACAGATTTCTGGTCCTCACTTGTGAGATGTTCTGGGAGAAGGATCTAGACAATTAGATTTATTAAAGCCTCTAGGTAGTTTTGATGCCTAGCCAGGTTTGGAAACCACTGATCTGGTGAAGCCTCCTTGACTTCCAGATGCATAAACTGAGACACAGAAGGTGAAGTGACACCGAACTTGAGGTTGGCAGGGCCAGCATCAAAGCCCTATACTTCTGAGGTACTGTCTTCAGTGCATCTGTATTAAATCACACAAACACAGGTGGTATTTAAGGGATCTTTCATAGCTATAGGAGACAGTACAATAGTGAAAGATATCTAACTGAAACCAAAGATTTAAAAGACTGCTATGAGAATCTGGTGAAATGGTATTTTAATGCTTCATAGACTGTGAAGTGGTAAATCAATATACATGTAATAAGGTACATGCAGGGGAGTAAAGTTGTCATATAAAAAAAATTTAAGTAAGAGGAAAATTAGAACCCTTGAAATGAACTTGATGGTACATCAAAATTTCTCCAACCTTTTTCTATTTCAGAGAGTCACAGTGTACAGTTGAGCAGGATGATCTATAGGTGCTTTTTATCTGTAGTTTATGTTATTCTCTAAGATTTGTGGATCACGCATTGAAACTTTTAAGCTCTTCTAATCATTTGCTGCTTGAGTATTCTGAATCCAGTTTCTATCATTTTTTTAATTTGGTGATTAAAAAATATTACAAAATTTTGTTCTGGCTTTAATATTTTGTAATTTTTTTCTCTCTGCTGACTTTGTAAATCTCTTTATCATCTTCATTTCTCTTGTTTTCTGATTCTGCTTTGGGACTTTCCTCATTTTCATCTCTTTTCCTATTTTGTTTTTTAATTCAATAAATATTAAGTATCTTTTTATATATATTACTCTGCTAAGTACTTGGGATATAAAAATGACGAGTACAGTGTTTCTGACAAAGAACTCACATGGTAGGAAGGAAGAAAGCCATGTAGTAAGCACAACATTGATTGGTTGATAAAGGCTAAGGTAGTGACATAAACAAAGTGTCATGCAAGCATATGGGAAAAAGGTTAATTCTTCCATGGGGGTAGAAGATACTCGGGATGTGTTGAAATTTATGGAGTTTAAGGGAGTTGAGTTGCATGTATAGAATGAGTAAGAGATACTGGGAGAGGATTTCAGGGGACATATGGATAAAAGTGTGAAAGTGCCTAGTGTATTCAGGGAATAACCACTAAAAGTAGAGTGGGGACTACAGTTTGGTATAGAGAGTGGGGTACTTGGATTAGGGAAGGAAAATTAGAAGGAAGCCTCTGAAAAGGTGAGAGAAACATGGTAAGATGTGGATTTTAGAAAGATTACTGTGACAGCAATGTGGTTGTGTTGAGGGGCCTAAAATGGAGAGGAAAACCAGTCTGGAGGGATTGTAAATAATTCTGGCCATAGATGAAGAGAATCAGAAGACAGTGACATTATGGTTAGAAAGGAAGGGGGATATAAGAGATGATCTGAGAGACTTTAGTAAGTTTCTACCTGAAATGAAATTAGCATATCCATTAACAACAAAAAAACAAAGCTACCTGTAGTTTTAGGATTTTTTCCTTTCTCTTTCTTCTTGCCTCTCTTCCTCCTTTGGTTTTAATTTATTTCAAGCCTTTCCCTTTTGCAGAGGGATCATATTAATGTGAGTTTCTAAAAGATCATTCACTATGCAAGGCCCTAGACCATCTGCTTCCTGTTTCTCTTTTATTTTTCCTCCTCTCCAGCATACTGGTTCCATTGCTTTCACTTAAATGTCTTAAACATATAAGGGACTCTGCATTTGCTATTTATTCTACTTAAAATGCCCTTCCACCATGTATATACATGACTCAGCTTTCACTTCATTCAGGCTGGCCTGCGGACTACAGGATAATAAATGGGCAAATCCTCTCCCCCGCTAGAATATGAGGTACTATCCATTTTCTTTCTTCTTTAGTTATTTAATGTCATGTTGGGGTTTGAGTGTCCCTCTAGAGAGAGAGGTTGTTCTCTACTCAAATGGATTCCTAAGGGCTTTTTCAAATGAAGCAAAAGGGACCTGGGAATGGGGGTATCTTAACATTAAGGTAACAGCAGATACTTTCTTTCCCTTTGTACATAGTATTTTCATACTTCATGCTCATCACCTCAGGCTTTATACATGGTATCCACTAAATGGAGAGAGTAAGGGTTTTCTCTTCCTTCCTAGAGTGCGTGAGGGTTGGAGAAAGTATGTTTTTAAAGAAATGTAAATTTAATAGCAAGTTTCTCTAAAATAACAACAACAACTAAAAACCTCTACAAATCTTCCCTGGTTGTTAGATATGTTTCTTCTGTCCCCTGATCTATATTTTCCTTTCTACCTAACCTCTTAGATATATACATGATTTATGCAATGTATTATGCAATGTGAGCTCCAAAGGTTTTTATCTCCAACTTCTAGAATACTATGTGGTTCATAGTAAGAATTCAGTAAATATTTTATAAAGAATACCTATGTAAGATTGATTTAATTGAGAACCTGGTTAGAGTATTTATTTGTGATCGTGTCTCTTTATACAAAGACAATGTTAGGATTACTTCCTGGAATTCCAGGTCTAGGATAGTAGGTTTTGTTTTCTTGGCCAGTTGCTATTTTTCTTGTTGTTGTTCTTGCTATTTTCATTCTTTAAATGTATGTGTATCAGAAAGATAACATGTATCAATAAGCAACTGGGGTCTTAGTATAACTCATGAAATATTTAATTGATTTGTTTATAATTTTGCTTAGACTATAAAGTATGAATGTGTGTGTGTGTTTATTTATGGGTTTGTTGCGAGATGGGAAGAAGGAAATAGTATATGGGAAGAGCTATTGCCAAAGAAATAGCTGTGATTCTTCAAAAATTTATTGACATATTTGATGAAAAAGGCTTATAAAAGCACTTGCAAATTTTTGGTTCAGCAAGGATTTTTGAGCAGCATGCGAGACTCTGTGGGGAGGAGGGCACTGGATCCATTATATTAGAGGATTTACAGTCTAGTTACATATGCAGGCTATACGGTTATCCTGGGCTGTACTACAAGGCAGAGGGTATTAAGGGTTACAACAGGAAAACAAAGTGTTCTCAGAGGAAGCAGAGTGGAGAATGAAGCCCAAACTAATAGAGGTGACTATGTGATTATGTGATTTATTAGCAAAAGGATGCCAATAGAGAAGTGATAAGTACATTTTAGGTTAGTTAGGGAAGGCTTCAGAAGGGAGGGGAGGAAAATGTGGCACCCATTCAAAACATAGGGGAGAATGACTGTTTCCTGTGTGCTCTACTTCCTGTCAGACAGAGGCTTCTCTCTTTAAGCCTGCCCCTTGTCAAATGAGGAGTAACCCTAGAGGATATGCAAAAGGCTCTTTAAGTTCTCTAAATTCTTCCAAGGTTTCTTGTAGTTGATTATAGGAGGAAAAGAGTTTCTAGGTTAGGATATTTGCTGTCTACTCGGGAAGTAAACTAAGAACCTGTGTAACTGTATAATAGTGTGGGGAGCTGCTTGGGTAATGTTAACATTGTCAGGCAGTTCTTTTTTTTTTTTTTAATTTTTTTTTTTTAACGTTTATTTTGTTTTTGAGACAGAGAGAGACAGAGCATGAACGGGGGAGGGGCAGAGAGAGGGAGACACGGAATCGGAAGCAGGCTCCAGGCTCCAAGCCATCAGCCCAGAGCCCGACTCGGGGCTCGAACTCACAGACCGTGAGATCGTGACCTGAGCTGAAGTCGGACACTTAACCGACTGAGCCACCCAGGCACCCCATTGTCAGGCAGTTCTAGGAAGGAATTTGTGTGGGTCTGAATCCTTTTGAAGACTGGAAAGCCCTAGGAAGGACTTGGATTTGTTTGCCAGTTTACCACTCCCTCAACCCCAGCCGTCAGTGTGAGAAAGGTTATCATTCCTTGGCTTTCAAGGTTTTCTCTGAGAAAGATCTTTTTCTTTGTTCTATTTATGCTACAGGCCCTAACAAAAGCACTCAGTACCACAGTTATGGAACAGTGACACTCCAGCCGCAGCACATGGGTAGCTGAGCGAGTCAGGCTGGTATGGACTGACTAGCTTATGGCCTAATTATGGAAAATAAAACAAGATTGCTTTAGATTTATGAAAACTGGAAGGTGTTATTGCTGCACATGAACAGAAAATCCTTGCTTCCAGGAACCCGTGTTCTCATTTTAACATGAAGACAGAAAGTGAGCTTCACTATAACTTGCCTTTCTAAGGGAAATAATGCTTTCTCTCTTTAGCCTCTTGCTTCAGTGAGTTAGAGCAATGAGTGGGCAATGAGGGTATAAAAAAGAGGCTGGACACAGTGGACCTGTTCACTAAATTATCTTCTGTCTACAGGGAAGGCTGCTGCTTTCAGTATATTCCTCAAAGGAAAAAATATATTCCTCAAAGGAAAAAAAAATTGTCAACTTAATCAAGTTGAAATATTACCTTGTAGTAGATTTAGTAATAAGGAAATGGACTTATTTCCAGTGGTCACAGCACTGAGGGCTTGGGCAAGGCCAGGTGTTTAGGAATGATCTGATGTATTGTGTCCTGAGTTTATCTGTGTATTTGCAGATAGAAAAGAAATGGTTGGAGAGCATGTTGGTCCTGACAGTAGTATAAAGAGGGAAGTGCATGAATAATGCAGTATGAATGTGTATGGCAGGGGATGGCATATCTACATGTATAGGTCTGTTTAGCAGACCAGTTAGAGTATAGGTGCTAACAACAAATTCGTGAGCTCAAAATTTTTCACTTACTAGCTGTAGGCCTTAGGCAAATTACTTAGCCTGTTTAAGTTTCTCTTAGACTCTCTGAGTTTGTTATTCCTCATCTGTAAAGTTGGAATAATAACAGCACAAATCTCATAAGGGTTTTGGAGTATTAAGATAATTCATGTACTCAGCCTCAAATAAAGGCTCAATAAATAGGAATCATTATGAGGAGTAAATATACCTACTGCATCTGACATTACTAATTACTAAGTAAGGATGTCAGTGTGATGAATGAATTTGGTGAGCAGAGCAGTGAAGATACTTATTTTCCTTTACTTTCTGTCCTGTAACTCATAGCACCATTAATAATACAGTTTTCAATAATTTTGAACCTACTATATGTTGGACAGAATTCTAGAATTTTTTTAATTAAACTTTTTATTTTATTTTATTTTATTTTATTTTTATGTTTTTTTTTTATTTATTTTTGGGACAGAGAGAGACAGAGCATGAACGGGGGAGGGGCAGAGAGAGAGGGAGACACAGAATCGGAAACAGGCTCCAGGCTCTGAGCCATCAGCCCAGAGCCCGACGCGGGGGCTCGAACTCACGGACTGCGAGATCGTGACCTGGCTGAAGTCGGACGCCTAACCGACTGCGCCACCCAGGCGCCCCCTAAACTTTTTATTTTAGGGCAGTCTTGAATTTACAGAAAAGTTGCAAAGAATGTATGGAGTTCTCATATACCTCCCCCCCCCACCCCTTTCCCCCAATTATTAACAGACTTCATTAATACAGTGCATTTGTCACAATTAACGAACACCGTATTGACACAATTGTTGTTAACTAAAGTCCATATTTTACTCAGGTTTTCCTTTGTTTTTACCTAATGTCCTTTTCTTTTGTTCCAGGATCCCATACAGGATACTGCCTTATGTTTGGTCATCGTGTCTCTGTAGCCTTCTTCTTGACTCTGGCAGTGTCTCAGACCTTCCGTTTTTGATGACCTTGACAACTTTGAGGAGTACTGATCAGGTATTTTCTAGAATGTTTTTCTGTTTGTGTTTGCCTGGTATTTCTCATGATTAGACTGGAGTTATGGGTTTTGGAAGATGACCACAGAAGTAAAGTGTCATTTTCATCATATATCAAGAGTACGTAGCAGCAACATGACTTAACACTGTTGATGTTAACTTTGATTTACTAGCTTGAGGTAGTATTTGCCAGGTTTCTCCACTCTTGTTACTCCTTCCCCTTCCCCTTATTCCATTCTGTATTCTTTTTTTTTTTTTTTTAATGTTTATTTTTGAGAGAAGGAGAGAGCACGAGTGGGGGAGGGGCAGAGAGAGAGAGGGAGACACAGAATCTGAAGTGGGCTCCAGGCTCTGAGCTGTCAGCACAGAGTCTGACGCAGAGCTCAAACCCACAAACCACGAGATCATGACCTGAACCGAAGTCAGACGCTTAACTGACTGAGCCACCCAGGCACCCCCCATTTTGTATTCTTTTAAATAAAGTTACTATGTGTAATTTATGCTTAAGGAATAGGGGATTAAACTCTACCTCTTTGAGGATGGATTATCTACATAAATTATTTGGAAATCTATACAGGAGATTTATTTATTCTCTCCCTCCCCCATTTACTTATGTATTCAATTTTTTTATATTAATATGGCTGATATGGACATTTTAACAATATTAATTCTTCTAGTCCATGAGCACAAAATATCTTTCTGTTTATTTGTGTCTTCTTTTATTTCTTTCATCACTGTCGTATAGTTTTCTGTGGAAAAATCTTTCACCTCCTTGGTTAAATTTATTCTTAGTATTTTATCTTTATGATGCTGTTGTAAATGAGATTGTTTTAATTTATCTTTCTGATAATTCATTGTTAGTATATAGAAATGCAACTGTTTGTTCTAAATTGATTTTGTATCTTGCAACTTAGTACTAAGTCTATTTATTAATCCTAACAGTTCTTTGGTGGAGTCGTTAGGGTTTGCTATGTATAGCATCATGTCATCTGCAAATATAAACAATTTTACTTCTTCCTTTATGATTTAGATACCTTTATTTCTTTTTCTTGCATAATCGCTCTGGCTAGGACTCCAGTAATATGTAGAATAAAAGTGGCTAAAGTGGGAATCCTTGTCTTGTTCCTGATCTTAGAGTAAAATCTTTCAGCTTTTCATCATTGAAAGAGATATAAATTATGGGCTTGTCATATGTGGCCTTATGATACTCCGTTAAGTGCCAGCGTTCTCTAATGTTCTGTCTTCAGGTCTTCTTTACTTTCTCTACATAATCCAGGGTGATTTTATGGTATCAGCAACTGTCTGAATCTTCTGGCTTTGATTTCTATTCTGAGTGTCAGATTCTGTTTATAGCTATAACTGGATAGCTTTAAATTGAATTCAGTATCTTTAAAATTGAATTAATTGTCCAAATTCTCTTCCCAATCTCTTCCTATATTTCTTATCTCATTTATGAGTTTATCTCCTATGTAGTTTCCCATATTTTAAATGTTAAATTCAGTATATATCCAACTCTTCTTATTACCTTTACCTGTTCCCAATATTTATTGTTTATAAAATCCTATAGAGTTTATACTTGGAATATTTCTCAATCCAGCCCTATTCACTGTCCCCATGTGGGTGTATATTATAAGTGCCACTGAAACCTAACAGATCCTAGATAAATGTTGTAGGCTTCTAAATAGAATTCCTGGGTCCAGTGTCTCCTGCTTTTAGTGTACCCTACACACTGATGCCATAGTGATTTTACTATATCAGAACTTTACATCTAACCTATATTCCTAGAACTGTTAAATAGCATGGCTTGAAAGTTACTTCTGACTCTGGATCCCATTTGACATCTACAGATTTTTCCAATGCCATTTCTCCCTTTCCCCATATCTTAAAATTAAAGCTACACAGAACTTATTACTACTAGTGAACATATGTTCTTTTGTTATTTGGAGATATTTGGACATATATGGAAGAATTTCTGTCTGAGAAATATTCACCTTCCTCTGCCTTGGAAGACTTCCTTTCATTTTTTTAAGACCTCACATACATATCAACTAGTGTTTACTGAGAGCCTACAATATGCAAAGAACTCTGGCAGCTAACATAATTTAATCTTTGTGCTATCACAAGTTTCTCTATACTAAGCATTTTACTCTTTTTACCTTTTCTAAAAATCTAAACATTCCTAGGAAAATAGAGTATTAAATATTTTATATATTAGTGAGATTTAATCCATCAAATTGTTTTCTCCAGTAACAGGGAGGTCATGTGGGAAGAAGAAATAGTGATGAGAAGGAGGAGGGGATCAAAGAAAAAGGAAATAGGAGTTGATGGAGAGTAAATAGCCTGTTAACATTTTGTCTAGCCTGGCAAAAATGCTATTCCATAAGTGGTGTCTACTCTTAGCTGGATGATAGCAAGAGAAGAAATTGTCAAGGCACAGATAAGGCTGATCATCCCTAAGTTGGATCTGAATGTTCTCAGAGATGTGTATAGTATGTCAAAAGTAAAGACAAATCTAGAGTTTTAAGGGAAAAAATGGCAAAAATTTATAAAGTTTCAAACTTACAACTCTTGGAATATGGTTTTGTGGTCAAGATTTCTCTGTGTATTGGGGGTCTTTTAGGATAAATTTCAAGGTTAGGGTGAAGAATCAGACAATTTGGAGGGTACCAGGTATCTCTGGACAGAGTATGCAATTTCAGATGTGCTATGTAGGAAATAGGAAGATGTGGAAGGCAGACCTTCTTTTGGTTGGAATGGACCATAGGGATAATGTAATTCAGCTCCTTCATTTTGCAGATGAAGAAACTGAGACCTTAGAATGTTATATTTCTTGAGTAGATCTCAGCCTGCTGTTCTGTTTTTCTGCAGATAAAATTAATACCAGGATATTGCATAGAAAATAACAATAGCTTACATTTGTGTAGAGCTTTGTTTATAAAATTCTGGGCACATTATTATCACAGAGTGCATAATGTTTCTGCTTTTGAGACACTTGCTAATGTGTGGCCATATAATTTATTATCCAAACCAGGACACTTATGAGAATGAAAGGGGAAGCTATAAATAATTATGTAGGAACAACAGGCATAAACTGGGAGGGTTCCAAGAACCCCTGGATATGTGGTCACCTGATTTTTAATTCATCTAATTGCAGAACTACCAAAACCAAACTACAAGTTAGGTTAAAAAGTGAAACAGTTTGTGAGTTATAATGGGTCAAAAGATCAAAGTCTTAAAGATGGCAACAGCTAGAGTTGTGGTTGTACAGGAGGACCAAGGATTAATTGCCTCTAAAATCAGTGGGACCGAAGATTTATGGTTCTCCAAATGAATTAGATAATACAAAGACACAGAACCTGTAAAATCAAATCTCTGGAAGAGAAGAGAAAGACAAAAAATTGAACTGTGTATGTTAACTTAATACTATTATTAAAAACAATACATAGGTATAAACAAAAACTACACCTATCCTTTTCAGAATATGTTTCTTAAAGCATCTTAACCAAGGTGAAGATAATGTGCATGCACATATATCCTCAAAATCTCAAATGAGGTAACTAAATCATAAGTGTAAAAAATACTGTATGTTAACAGGGTTAAATGAACACAGAATACACTCCAAATTCTGCATTTCCTAAAGTTTTCTAACTGTGATGTTTCTTTCTTATTCTGAGGTTTACTGGAAAGTCAGGAAATCACAGCAGATCATATTTATTTTGTGCGTAACATTACATTTAGGTTTCCTTGGTTCTCATCTCTTTTGGCTTAATACTCTGCTCACATTGTTCATTGTGGAGAAATGTAATTTTGTATTAGTTGCTTGTATTTCTATTTTACTGTGAGGACAAATGATTAAAAAATGTGTGTGTGTTGTTAAAAATGAACAGTTCTATGTCTATTATCATTAATAGTACCTTACATATGTGTAGCATTTTATATTATAAATGCTTTCATATACATTAGCTTATTCAAATGGCACACAGAAATCCTTTGAGAGAGGCTATATTATCCCCCTTTTAGGGAGAAAGAATCTTAGGCTGAGAGCTTATTGACCCGGTTGGAACCAGGGTGTGTCTCTCATCTTATATGTTTGCAGTAGGATTTCCAGAGAAGACTATGTCTGTCTCATGGTTCCAGTTTCTTCCAGAAATCTCCAGCTCATAGGCTTTGTTAAAACTTCTTGCTCTCTTTGCCTTCCAATCCTATGGAGTGATAAAGGCTTCCTGTTCTTGTTAATCTCTGTATTGCTTCATGGTCCCTGTTTAACCTTTCAGCACTTCCAACATATTTGAGAATAGAGTTCCAGAGTTTGATTTCTGTGCCTGCATCCTGATTATTATAAGTACTTTTACATATATTAACTCTCTAATCTATATATCAGTTCTATGAAGTAGATAGTATTATTTTACCCTTTTTAGAAATGAAGGCACTAAGACATTGTTTGTTCAGAGTTCAACAGAAAGTAGTGGCCTGAACCTAAACTCTTAAACACTAAATCACATTAGCTCTCATTAAAATCAAGCCATTCACCCTTGACTCCAAACATTTCTAACTGAAGAATTCTTTCCTGAACTCTGAGCTCAAGGTCATTGACATCCTTCCAAATGTATCTGGTGATGCTTCTATTTTTAGCAGGGCAAGTGGCCAAAGGACTGCTTACATTACCTTCATGAACCCCTGAGATCCATTTTGCTGTCTCCTTTTTATGATTTTTTTCTTCTCCTCCTACAGACCCCCTACTAGAGTCACTCACTGGTTTCTCTTGGTCCTGTTAGTATACTCAGGGTATCCACAGGTTGCTCACCCATTTTGCTTTTGCTCCCTATTTCATAGCTGCCCTCTGTCAGTTCCACTGGTGCAAAAGGACAGGTCAGAGATACATTGCATAAGAACACATTAATGATTCTAATGATGAATTGAATACTTCAAGAATAAGAGACTATCTCTGCCATCTTTCCTAGTACATTTTAATAAATATGTACTGGCTCTTCACTTAAGAGTCTATGAATATTCTGTGTAATTTTAGATTTATTATAAATATTTATATTAATTTCTGTTTTTTTCCTTACTGTCTTGTTTTAAATATCCTTTCATTCTCCTTCAGGTGAACTCTTCTCTTGAAAGGCAAGGTCTTGCTTAAATGCTATCTATTCTGGTAATCTTCTGTGACTCCACTACCCACTCCCTTATCTCTGTCGTAGATATAATAAATCATCTCTCACCGTTTGGTTCCATATCACCCTGTTCACCCCTCAAATCCAGTTCTCAGTGAGTGCATGTCTGTGTCCCAAATAAACTTGACAGTAGAGAGTACATCTTTGCTTTTTTGTTTCCAGTCATCTAATACATATTCAGCAAATTTTGGAATTGAGTCAGAGCAAGCAATTCTGTTGACTTCTGCCCTAACAAATCTATTTGTTGATGACAAGTAAGCAACATTTAGTGAATGCTAAGCAGGTGAAACTATCTTTCTTGTAAATTTGGTTTGTGCTATTTTAATCTGATATGTTATAAAATGGGAGATTTGGTTATTTCATAACTAATTTGTATTCAAGACCCTAAGTTCTAACCCAAAATTGTGAGGTGGGCAATGGACAAATTTAATTGAATTAATCTTTTTCTAATTTCTTGGTTTTTTTACATTAAAAAATTACAGTTTAATCAAATTACAGTTATCCAGTTGTAAGAAATAATACAGAGTTCACATTTTTAGATTCCACAGTATAAGATCCATTCCACTGTATGAGATTATATAGTATTTGCTTCCTGTATGTTTGGATTATTTTACTGAGCATAATGTCCTGTAGATTCATCATGTTGTCACAAGTTATAGACTATTTTCTAAGGCTGGATAATATTCTATTGTGTAAACATACCACATTTTCTTTATCCATTCGTCCATTGACTGACACTTAGATTGTTCCTGTAACTTTGCTATTATAAATAATGCTACCATGAACATGGGGGGTGGTGCAGATACTTCTCCAAGACACTGATTTATTTCCTTTTTCTATTTCTTGTAGACAACCGCCTCACAATATTATTGTGAGGAAAGATGACTGAATGATAGCAGAATATTGTTTTGGAAATATAAGTAAATTCCTATGAATTATTCAGTAATGGAGGATAGGCATTACTGAGTCAGCAGTGGGTTATAAATTGGCTTATGTTTAATTGGTACTATTTAATGTGGGAAGAGTTTACTGTTTTGGTGGCAGGGAAAAGTAATCAACATGTACAATCTTAGTGTATGCACACACAGGTTGGGTATTACATGTGTGACGTACCGCAAGATGGTTAATTACTTATGTGTATATTATAAAGACCATTTGCCAAATAGTTAAATGGTTTATGGATGGGCTAATATGAGTTAATCATTGAGAAGTTTGCAATTTCCAGACCAATATATTCCCAGTCTTACTACCTTTGAATAGTTTATGTTGTTGATCATTTACCAAAGTGTTTTAGTAGCTAGACAGATCCATTGTAGTAGTACCAAAAAAGAACCATTTATTTGTTGACTTGCTTATTTACTTATGGTGGGTCATCCAGGTAATTCAGAAAACACAATCAGAGACAATAATAGACAATAATAGTGACTGGTCCATATTGTTCTCTAATTTTAGGCCCATAAATAGCAGTGTTCTTTTTCATGCTTTCTGTAGCTTACATGATGGCCAGTGAGCCAGTTCTTTTCCTTTTAAAATTTTCAAACCTATTTATTTATCCCAACATGGTCTGTGGTCTCTCTGCCATTAATTTGTGTTAAGGTGAAAAGTTTAGGCCCATGATGCCTTTTAAAAAGCATCCAAGTGATTCGGCTACGAGTACAGCAAGAGTGCTAAAGAAGAATTTCTTAATTTGTGAAAATGAAGATTTTCATTGGTTGGAAGTGAGAGAGCACTCAGAAGGAAATGTATGAGAGATCAGATTATAAAGCTCAGCAGGACTTTAGACATGGGTGGAGGCCTTTTGCAAAGGACATTATAAAGGACAGTGTAAACATTGCTACAGCTGGGAAGAAGTCACCACCAATTGTACAAATGGAGGCTACACTGATATGATCAGTACATCATGGGACTTTACAATATCTGAATAGAATGAAATAACAGCCATGGTAAATAAATAAGGAAGGAAGAAATGCATCTCCATAGAGACTAAAAATGAAGCATGCTCAAACATACATATAAATACAAATACAAATTTATACATACATAGTTACTGTTTGTTTTTATTAAAATGAATACACACTATGTGCATTGCTCTGTAACTTGTTTTCCTCACTTAATAGCCCCACACTCTTTAGGGCTGTGTTGCTACTCACAGAGGACAGCAGCGTCTCCTCAGGTCTGACTGTCTCAGTTTCAGCTACTTTCATACAATCCAAATGTGGTAGGCAGAATACTGGCCCCTAAAATTTGTTTACATCATAATCTCTGGCACCTGTGAAAAAGATACTCCATGTCCAATAACAGTGACTTCTTATTTCTCTACAATTCTCTCTGTCTTTGGAAACCAGTAACCTACTTTCTGTCTGTATGAAATTGCCTATACTGGACTTACATATAAGTGAAATGTCTTATGGAATGTCTTTTTTGACGGTTTTTTTTTCGTGTAGCATAATGTTTTCAACATTTATCCACATTGTAGCATGTATCAGTACTTCATTCCTTTTTATTGCTAAATAATAGTCATTGTTTGGTTATACCATATTTTATTTATCCATTTATCAGTTGATAGAGATTTAAATTGTTTCCACTTCATAGCTATAATGACTAATGCTGTTATGAACATTCATGAATAATTTTTTTAAAAAAAATTTTTAATGTTTATTTTTGAGAGAGAGAAAGAGAGAGAGAGTAAGAGACAGAGCTCAAGAGGGGAAGGGCCAGAGAGAAAGACATACACAGAATCTGAAGCAGGCTCCAGGCTCTGAGCTGTCAGCACAGAGCCCGATGCGGGGCTCGAACTCACAAACTGCAAGATCATGACCTGAGCCAAAGTCGGATGCTCAACCAACTGAGCCACCCAGGCACCCCTCATGAACAAGTTTTTGTGTGACAGTTATTTCTCCAGGTTTAACCTAAGTAGACAATTGCTGAGTCATATCATACTCATGTTTATGCCAAACTGTTTTCCAAAGACCCTGCACCATTCACATTACCACCAGCAAAGTATGAATTAACTAGACATTTCCTCAGTCTGAGGACTCCTTTCTGAGAAATGATGATAACATCTTGAACTGAAATGAGGAGTAACATAAAGCATTTAACGGAGATTCCATTTAGGGAAATGTACCACTGACAGTAAATACATTTTGAAGCCTGATTTTATTACATGCTTAGTATAGATGAAAGACTATGGAATAATGATGCAGTTGTTCCTCAAAACTGCTATGTCTGTTTCTACACAGATCATAGAAAAGTAGCATGTAGACAAAATATTTCATTTTAGTTAGTGTTTAAAGGCAGCTTGACATTTTTTCCAAGTTTAACACGAGTTTTTTAATATTAGATAACTCTTCCCCCATTCATAAACATAAGTTCTCACCTTCTTCTAGTTGATTTTGTAGAACAGCCAAACGATCTTTAATTTGCCCAATAGTGACTCTAACACATGCACCCCATTCATGGGATTATTTTATGAATATTCTAAACTTATTAAAATGTTTTTGCATGAACTTACGTATTTCATATACTGTTTCTGATGTGAAAAATCTCAAATTCTTGCCACAAAAATCAAATATTATTTTTATATTATTTTTCTAGAAGTACTTTTATAACTGTTTATTGCATATGGTAATAATATAGCTCATTAATTATATGTTATGGACGTTCATGGAAAGAATGATACTGTGTTGAGTTCTATTTGCTCACTCAGAGATTTGTGTGAATGTTAAATTTTGCTACTTTTTAAACTGTAGCTAGGAAAATGAGTGCTGTTTTCCAAACAAATTTGTAAGGTTAGAACTGTTGATATTTTGATGCACACTGGTCAAGCAGAATAGTGTTGAAATTTGATTGCCTTATGACTATACAAATATGACATAAACACAAACACAAAAAATAAGTAATTGACTTTTTTCATAAAATTCAATAAAATGAGTCAATATGGATAGAGATTTATTAGGACTATGAAGTCCTTAGACCAGTTTTAGCGTTGTTCAATCTCATTGTGCTCTGGTTATGTCATGTATATATAAATTCAGTGTGAACTTAAACCTTCCTAGAAAAATGAATCCAGAAACATACTCACTAATGAACTAAGCTATTCCATTGTACTGAAGGTGTAGTTTTATTTTCAGATTTCACTAAATCTAAGATTCTTTCTAGTGGAAGATATACCTTATAGAAGACCAAGAAAGAAAAATATGCTAACTAAACTATGATATAATGCTTTATTAATGCTTAGAATTTTAATTTTATGTATAATAAAAGAGCTATTTTAGGCTCATTCATATATATTTTAAAAATTATTTTGGGGGGCACCTGGGTGGCTATTGGTTAAGCATCTGACTCTTGGTTTCGCCTTTGGTCATGATCTTACAGTTTGTGGGTTCTAGCCCTGTGTTAGACTCCATGCTGACAGTGCAGCACCTGCTTGAGATTCTCTCTCTCCCTCTCTCTCTCTCTGCTCCTCTGCTCACATGTGCTCTCTCTCCCTCTCAAAATAAATAAACTTAAAAAATTACTCTTGAACATTCATGTAAAAAGAAAATGTAAACAAAGTACGTTTATTATACTCCTCAAATATCTTTGCATTCAAAGTTCAATTCCTCTGAATCACTTAAAATTCAGAGTTGTCACACATATCATTTTTTGTGTCATCAATAATGTGGGTATTATTGCCTTTCTTCAAACAGTGTTCTAACATCCTCTCCGGTATTTTCTTCCTAATTGTGGACCCTCAATATGCCAGTTTTGAAGTTGGCACATTCTTGTCTTGCAGATTTCAGTAAAAGGTGTATACTTAGACAACAAACAGCCCCTATCTGGCAGAGTTTATAAGATGCCACCTGTAAGAACAGATCTTGATTTCTGAAATGTTAAAATATGGGAAAAGGTGTGTTTTAGAATCAATGAAGTATTGTATTAATATTACTAAGTTTCATTATAATTGCAATTATTTATTTTTTAGTAGTTAGTACATTTTATTTATTTATTTATTTATTTATTTATTTATTTAGAGAGGATGAGTGAGCGAGTGGCAGAGAGAGAGAGGGAGAGAGATGGGGCTCAAGCTCACCCATAATAGGGTTCATGCTCATTCGGGGCTTGAGCTTACCTGAAGTGGGCTTGAGCTCACCCAATGCAAGGCTCAAAATTACAAACTGTGAAATCATGACCTGAGCCAAAGTTGGACACTCAACTGACTGAGCCACCCAGGTACTCCTATAATTGCAATAACTTAAAAATTGTGGCTTCACTGCATGCCACATTTGTTACCATACTATCTAGATCTCCTATGAGTAAGACCCTGCCATATAAACAAAGAAATGCCCATGCAAGAAGAAGCTTATTTGCAAAACAACCTGCATTTTAGAGTTTCATCTCGTGACTTATTGAGGCTCATGGCACAGATCCTTACGGGGAACTGCTGACTTATAAAAGCAAACCAGTGGGAGGGAGTTCTAGGGATTCAGAGACATTCAGGAATAAGTAAGAAATTTTCCTTTCTTGTACTCCATTGAGGAATCTAATTATAGGGTTTTATGTTATTTTTAAATACCTAAATTCTGGATTTTGTCGCATTAGTAAAAAATTTCAATGGTTCTGACATGATTTAACAATGGAATTGCATGTAATCTTAGGTTCACTGTTATATTTTAGGTATTGACAAAAGAAATTTCTATATGTTTAACAGATTTTGAATTTCTTCAGCATACCTAATTTGAAGCCATTATTTTCACATCATGTCTTGCTTTGTCTATAACATTTTAGTGCTTAATGACATGTGTCTTTATTTTTTTGATTTTTTTAATGTTTATTTATTCTTGAGAGAGAGAAAGAGAGTGCGTGAGCAGGGGAGGGACAGAGAGAGAGAGGAAAACACAGAATCTGAAGCAAGCTCCAAGCTCCGAGGTGTCAGCACAGAGCCCTACATGGCGCTTGAACTCACAAACCGTGAGATCAGGACCTGAGCTGAAGTCAGACACTTAACCAACTGAGCCACCAAGGTGCCTCAGTGGCGTGTGTCTTTAAATTGCCAAATGTACCGTGAGCTAAGCTTTGGCTTCAAGTGCCTCTGCAAAGGCAGTCATAGCATACTATACCTTGGTTATAGATGTTTTTAAAAATTACTGTATTTTTTTGGTTACTCAAATATTTTTCACATTGGTTCTTAATCTTGTTTGCCCTTAAGAGAGTGTAGTTCTCTCAATGGGCCCCCAAGTGTTCTTCACAAAGGACAGCGTTATAGCTGGCTCCTAAAAGAGACTGCCTCTTTAGACTGATTTTCAAATAATTATCTCCTTTAGAGAGATTTTTAGACTCTTCATTCCTCTCTTCCCTTAATGTTTAGCTCTTACTCATATGAAGCTAAGTCTTGTGTATCCTTGGATGGCATTCACCTTGTGAGGGATTCAGATTTATAAAATTAAAGCAGAATTCAAACAATAGAATTTTCTGAGTGTAACATTAGCATCCTTAAAATGATGTGCCACTCTGCTTTTTATGAAAGAAAAAAATGGCCAAACTTAGTCAGTTTTATTAATTTGAGTCAGACTAACAGTCCAAAATCTCATTGACATATCACCAAAAAATCTTATTTCTTGCTTATATAAATTCTTAGGGTTTGCCCGCTCTTTGTGCCATGGCTCATGGAAGCCAGGCTCCTTCCATCTTGTGGCTGTATTTCTCTCTCATTCCTCGGAATCCTGTTCATTCAGACCATGCATGGGAGAATAGAGAGTCTCACAGGAGATAGGATTTTATAACCAAAGCCTAGAGGTGTGTACATCTCTTTCATTCACATTCCAGTGATCTGAAGTCAGTCACATCATTACACCTCACTGCATTGGAGAGTGGAAAATGTATTTTAGTTGTGTGCCCTAGAATAAGAGAACACTATGTGTAATGGTGAGCACCACCTAACAATACCCTAGTCATACCCTCCAAATGTGTTGAAAACATCCAAATAAAATATATTTATCATATATTAATAAATATGAACATAGATTCAATATCTGAGGGGAAATTAGAATTAGATTGATAATCCTTTTCTCAATTGAAAATAAAGGTCAACATAAAATATCTTGAGAGGATTTCACGTAGTAAATGCATCACTAAGGCAATATGTGATTTTGTTTATTATGTAGATTCATATTTAAAAACTTTTAAAAAGGGAAAACAATTTGAGAACAGATTTAAAAGAAACGACTCTAGGGAAAATGGTTTTTAAAAATCAATTTTGTGTTATTTAATACCTGATTACCTGGTTGGGGGATTCCAGAATACTTGATTTTCATCATATTTGCTATAATGCCTCCAATAGACATGTGTGGATTACACATGCATCCCCTGGAAGAGAGAAGTGACAGAAATATCAAATATCTAATGTAGTTAAAAAAGTCTTAAAAATGTTTTAAAATAGCAAAATACTTATTATCAAATTTACTCTGCTCTCCCTGACATGACTAATTAAATATTGGCTATAGTTTTCAATACCCTGTTGTTAATGAACTGTGAATGAAAACCCATGGTAGGTATTGTCCCCAGTACTACATCCTCATACATCAGGATAGACCTGATTTTCCCAATCATTAGTTCTAGGAAGCCCACCATAGGTTTCACAGAGCCCACCATAGGGTTCAAACCACAAACTGTGAGATCATGACATGATGCAAAGTTGGACGCTTAACCAACTGAGCCACCCAGGTGGCCCCAAACCACAGAGATTTTAAAACAGAGTGAACAGGGCACCTGGGTGGCTCAGTGGTTAAGCGTCCGACTTCAGCCCAGGTCATGATCTCACGTTTCATGGGTTTGAGCCCCGCGTCAGGCTCTGTGCTGATAGCTGAGAGCCTAGAGCCTGCTTCAGATTCTGTGTCTCCCTTTCTCTCTGCCCCTCCCCTGCTCATTCTTTGTCTCTCAAAAATAAATAAACGTTAATTTTTTTTTTAAACAGAGTGAACAATGTGGAAATTATATAATTTGGAGACACCTGAGTAGACAATTATAACCAAAGTGGAAGCATTAGTAATTGGGAACAGAATATTAAAAAGTTTGGAAAAAATAAAAATAAGACCAGATATTGGACCATTAGAATGCCTAGCTAAAGAGTATGGAGCACAGACTATTCAGAAATTCTTAGAGGCTTTTGAGCAAAGACATGACAATAATTAAAAATTATACCCCCAAATTACTAATGTGCACTTGATAGGAAGGGCTCAGAATTTCATTGTTTTTGATATAAGAGTCAAAAGGTAGCATCAGAATCTAAAAAAAATTTAAACTAAATTTCTTTTATCTATTGCATTATTTTTTTTATTTTTTTAACATTTTATTTATTTTTGAGACAGAGAGAGACAGAGCATGAACAGGGGAGGGTCAGAGAGAGAGAGAGACACAGAATCTGAAACAGGCTCCAGGCTCTGAGCTGTCAGCACAGAGCCCAACGCGGGGCTCGAACTCAGGGACCGCGAGATCATGACCTGAGCCGAAGTCCACTGCTTATCCGACTGAGCCACCCAGGCACCCCGTAGAAGACAAAGTGTTAGTGTCTTTATGTTTCTCAACATTTTTGTGAGTAGCACAGTAAGAGAGCCCAAGGGCAAGAACAGAATATCTTGCATCATGGAGAGAGAGTTCTAGCCTATGAAAATGTTCTGGAGAGGGAGGAGTTTCTCATCTTCCTGGACCCAAGAAATTAGGATTTCTTTAAAGGTAGGATGAGCCTTCTGTTCTCCCCAAGACTGATAGAGTACACTGGTCTTTGTGGCCAAGAGGCTTGGGAACAAAGACACTTCCTCCGGGAGCCCAGACAGGGAACTGAAAACTTGCCATGTAGCAATATTTTGCTGTATCGGTGCCACTTAAACATACATTAATGGCTGGACCTGAGTCTTAAGGTTTATAGAGTCTTGAGGGAAGTATACAAAGAAAAATAGTAACATAAGTAAGGGACATAGCAGCCAGAAAGAAAAAAGAAGAAAATCCAGAAAAGGCAACTTCTTTTTAACAGGATTATAAGAGGAGATAGCTCTATTTGAGTAATACGTCTGATGGATAATTTTATGTGTCATCTTGACTGGGCCATGAGGTCCTCAGATATTTGCTTAATTATTCTGGGTACCCCAATGAGGTTGTTTTTGGATAAGATTAATACTTAGATCAGTAAACTGAGTGAACCAGATTGCCCTCCCTCATGTAGGTGGACCTCATACAATCATTTGAAGGCCTGAATAGCACAAAAGACTAATCCTCCCCTGAGTAAGAGGGAATTCTTCCTGACTGAATGCTTTCAAACTGGGATATTGACTTTTTTTATGCTTTTAGACTAGAACTGAAACATTGGCTCTTCCTGGGTCTTAAGACTACCAGCCTTCCCACTTGAAACTATACCATCAGGTTTCCTGGTTTTGTATCTGTGTGTGTGTGTGTGTGTGTGTGTGTGTGTGTGTGTGTGTGTTGTGTATCTTTGTACATCCTATGGTTTCTGTTTCTCTGGAGAACCTGGATCAATACAATAAATAGCACATGTTAAAAAAAAAGAAACTAAAATGCACAGGTTTTTTATTTTAAATTTTGAGTAATTGAGTTGGAAAGGTGGTGACTATTGATAAGTTAAATTAAGTGGCCTTAATTATTGATCTAAATGGTGAAACATCTCAAAACTACAGTGAAAAATATAAAAAGAAGCAAATTATGAGGAAAAAGATAAGAATATTAGAGGATGTGTCCATGACACTTAATAAGTAGAAGTTGAAGGAGAAAAAAGCAGCAATAAAAGTAAAATAAAATGACACTGGATTGAAGAAAGACTTGAGTTAGCAAACTGAAAGAGCTCAGTGCATTCTGGGAATATCTGATAAGAAAAGTCATACATAGGGACATATGCCTGTAAAATTCCAAGAGTCTACAATTTAAGAAAAATACCATAAAAGCTTCCAGATAGAATGTCTGAATAATTCACAAAGGAAGAAGAATCCAATTAGAATCAGGCCTTTTATCTCCAATATGAAAAACTACACAGTGGTGATGCTTTCTACAGGCTGCTCAGAGAAAAGAACTATAACTTAAGAATCCTGTACCTTGGTAAGATGTCATAAACATGTTGGAATAAATGTATTCCAGCTAAGAAAATACTTGAGAAAATAACTGACACCAAATAATAAAACAAAAGAGACATTAAGATAGGTGTAAATAAAAAATAAAGGAAAATGGTAAGCAAAATATTTTAAAGGAAAAGATAACAATAATCTGGAACTAAACACTAAATAATTTCAACAAAACAGAGAGAGTTGGTTGGGGGTGGAAAGAAGGTTAAGCAGTATCATCCCAAAGTTCTTGTCTGGATCAGACTACAATGAGGAAGCAAAAGCATAAAATCTCGGTTTATTGGATTGGAGAAAAAGCAGTAAAGAGAAATAGGTTTTTGCTTGTTTTTGCATAAAATTAGAGAAACCTATTTGTTATGGGGTTAAAAAAGAAAGATATACACCAATAAGTTGAGAATATTTGATCAAGTCATCAGAAATAAGAAACAAGAAGGGGAAAGTAAATAGTAAACATAAAGTAAAATGGAAGAAAGAAATCAAATATACTACTTGTTAGTGCTAATTAAGAATGAGCATACTTGTGCATACCAAACAACAGAGCAACTAAATATATAAAGCAAAACACTAAGAATGTATGAAGTGGATACAACTGTAGTGATATATATGTGTATATGTATACATATATCTTCAGAATTAGCAATGAGAAAATGATAAATAAGGGCATAGGAAAATTATATAATCAAAAATTCAAATTCATATATAAATTAAAACCTTTACTCAAAAAGCAAAGATAGATTTGTTGTCATATCCAAAACAAAAAATTACCTCAATCAGTGATCATGTGTTTGGCCACAGATAAAAACCTTAGTAATCTTATATCAAAGCAGAGAATTTTATTGCCACATTTTCTGGTCCTAACATAGTAAAATTATAAATAAATAATAAAAAAGTGATCTAAAAGCTTAACTACTGGGAAATAGAATAAGACTCCTAAATATCTTCTGTTTAAAAAAGAAAATGAGATTATGGAATGAACATGAGAATACTTTAGAATTAAACCCATGGGATACAGCTAAAGCTGAGCTCAGAGGAAAATTTAGTTTTAAATGCATTAATTAGTAGAGAAAAAAGAGTAAAATACAGAGACTTAGTAATAATCAAAGGAAATCATGAATGAAAAAATAAAACCAAAAATAAATTTGGAGAGCAATGATATATATATAAAAGCTGAAAAGATACAACATGTAATAGCAAGAATGGATAAATGTATTCAAAACCAGCTTTTCAATAAAGCTGATAAACTCATTAAGATTCTAATTAAGAAGAAAAAGAGCTAGCAAACAAATACAAAGCTAGAAATGAAAAATAGGATCATGATTACAGATATAAAAGAATTATATAAAGAATATATATGTGCCTCTGTGGTAACAAGCTTGAAAATCTAGAGAAATGAGTGATTTTCTAGTAATGCTATTGGAGAAGTTTAATCAAAGAAGTAGAAAACCTGAGTTGATGATTTAGGTAGGACAGATTGAAAAGCTGTTTAAAGGTCTTCCAATGGAAAATACCCATGGAAAACTTTTTTCAGAATTGATTTTTATTTAACCTTTAAAGATTAGAAGTTCCATTGTAATATAAACTATTTCCAATCATGGAAAAAGAAAGCACAACCTAATACAAAACCATGCTGCCTTGGTACCCAAGAAAATATAAGTAAAGAAAATTATAAATAAAAGTTATATGAGATTTTGTGTACACACACACACGCACACACACACACACACACACACACACACACTTCAGGATCTTATCAAAAGAAGACAGCATGACTAAATAGAATTTATTCTAGAACCGTAAATATAGTTCAGTGTTAGATATTTTGTCAACATAAACAATTATATCAAAAAATTTAAATAGAAATTATAGAAATATATCAATAGGGACTGAGAAGGCTTTCTTTACCTTTTGAGAAGTTAAGTATTCTTCAACATGTATATCAAAAGCCAACAACCAACATGATCCTCTCTAGTGGAACCTAAAGAATTTTTCATTAGAATTAGCAGTAATATAGGGATGCTTGCTGTCAACATTTTTCAAAATTAATTTAAAGCTTCTAGTACATGCAATGAAAAAAGTAATGAATAATTAGTATGATTAATAACAAGAACAAATAAAATGTCTTGCTGATGACCTGAGTTAATATCCAGAATCTAGCTAAAAGAAGAAGAAAAACAAGGGGCGCCTGGGTGGCTCAGTTGGTTAAGCGTCTGAAGTCGGCGCAGGTCATGATCTCGTGGTTCCTGAGTTCGCAGTCCTGCATCCAGTCCTGAGCTAATAGCTCAGAGCCTGGAACCTGCTTCAGATTCTGTGTCTCCCTCTCTCTGCCCCTCTCCCACTCACACTCTGTCTCTCTCACAAATAAATAAACATTAAAAAATTTTTTTTTAAAAAGAAGCAAAACAACTACTGTACTAGAATTGAAAATTTTCTAAGATGTTAGAGCACAAGAGAAACATTAATTAACATTAATGAAAATTAACAATTATCTAATTAATATCAATATTAATAAAATTAATTATCTTTTAAAATATTAAAATAGAAGCAATATTTAACATATAATATATATATAGCAATATAAAATATATAGCAATATAAAATATATAGCAATATTTAAGTATATAAGCTAGTATGTACAAAATTTAATTTTATAAAAGGTGATATTTTAGTTCAGTGGAAAGAGAATAATTTATTTAATAAATAAAGAATGTACAACTACTCTCCATTTGGAAGTCACTACCTATAACACACATATATAAAAATAAATACAAAGTTTCCACTTTCAGCATGATAGTGTGAAAACCTCCAAGGACCTGCTCATTAGGTGCCTGTGAAACTTGTGAAAAGTATTTTTTAATTTAAATTCCAGTTAGTTAACATACAGTGAAATATTAGTTTCAAGTGTATAATGCAGTGATTCAACACTTCCATACAACACCTGGTGCTCATCACAAGTAAACTCCTTAATTCTCATCATCTATTTAACCCAATCCCCCACCTATCTCCCCTCTGGTATGCTAAGTAAAATAAGTCAGTCAGAGAAAGACAAATACCATATGATTTCACTCATATGTGGAATTTAAGAAACAAAACAAATGAGCAAACTTACCAGAGTGAAAATTATTTTTTAAAAGAACAGTTTAACATGTTTCTGAAAATGGCCCTAAGGGTATACTGCAAATGAAGAAACATTTATTCGCAAAAATGTACTAAAACTTGATAAGAACTGCAAAAGTTTGTGATATTTGAACAAAGAACCATGCCCTCTCCTAACTCTCCCAGCTCAGTAAGACAGAAACTATTTTTGAGACTGGTACAACCAAGAATACAAGGCTCTCTCTCCTCTAAACTCCCAGCCAGCGGTCTGCCTTCCTGGAAAAGTCAGGATTTAAGTATTTTTTATTTCTTACCCCACGTGCTCGTTGCTGAGGCTAAGTTCTAGCTGAGTGCAGCTGAAAAATGGGGAGGCTCTCTTTTTCCACTCAACTCCCACTAATGAGACAGGGTTCTCTACTTTGGGTATGGTTCTGGGGAGAATACTGGGGCCCACCATTTCATGGGCTGGGGGTTCCACACTGAGAGAGCCCAGCACAAGAGGTTTTTGATTCCTGCGTCCTTCCTTGGTGAATTTCACTGAACATTTAAAGAAGGGTTAATACCTATTCTTCTCAAACTATTCCAAAACACAGAAGAGAAAGAAAAGCTTCCAAATCTATTCTATGAGGCCCATGATACCCTCATAGACCACTTATGATACCAAAACCGATAAAGATACCATAAAAAAAGAGAAGTATAGGCCAATATCCCTGATAAACATGGATGCAAAAATCCTCAACAAAATATATGCAAAATGAATCCAACAATACATTAAAAAAATCATTCACCAACATCAAGTGGGATTTATTCATGGGATACAGGAGTGGTTCAATATTTGCATATCACTCAACATGCTCTATCACATCAACAAGAGAAAGCATAAGAACCAAATTATCATTTCAATAGATGCAAAAAAGCATTTGACAAAGTACAACATCCATTCATGGTAAAAACCCTCAACAAAGTAGGTTTAGAGGGAACATACTTCAACATAATAAAGACCATATATGGAAAACCCACAGCTAACATCGTACTCAATGGTGACAAACAGAGCTTTTCCTCTAAGATCAGGAACAAGAAAAGGATGTCCACTCTCACCACTGTTATTCAACTTAGTATTGGAAGTCCCAGCTACAGCAATCAGGCAAGAAAAAGAAATAAAAGGCATCCAAATTAATAAGGAAGAAGTAAAACTGACACTTTTTGCAGATGGCATGATATTATTCCAAAAGACTCCACCAAAAAAACTGCTAGAAGTGATAAATGAATTTAGTAAGGTCAAAGGACACAAAATCAATATATGGAAATCCATTGCATTTCTATACACTAATAATGAAGCTGCACACTCAAAAAATAAGAAAACAATCCCATTTACAACTGCACCAAAATTAATAAGATATCTAGAAATGAACTTTTAAGCTTGGCTGAAAAATATAAGACATTGAAAGAAATTGAAGACGACACAAACAAATGGAAAGATATTCCATGCTTATGGATTGGAAGAACAAATGTTAAAATGTCCATACCTCCAAGGCAATCAACATACTTAAAGCAATCCCTATCAAAATAGCAACAGCACTTTTCACAGAACTAGAACAAATAATCCTAAGATTTGAATGGAACCACAAAAGACCCTGAATAGACAAAGCTATCTTGAAAAGGAACAAAAACTAGATGTATCAGAATTCTAGATTTCAGGATCTACAAAGCTGGAATAATCAATCAGCAAGGTACTAGCACAAAAATAGACACATAGAGCAATGGAACAGGAAAGAGAGTCCCAAAATGAACCCATTTCATTTGGGTCAATTAATGGTTAATGGTCAATTAAACTTTGACAAAGGAGACAAGAACATGCGATGGGGAAAAGACAGTCTCTTCAAAAAATAGTGGTGGGAAAGCTGAATAGCTACATGCAAAAGAATGATGCTGGACCACTTTCTCACATCATACACAATAGTAAACTCAAAATGAATTGCAGACCTAAATGTGAGACTGGACACCGTAAAAATCCTAGAAGAGAGCTCAGGCAGTAATTTCTCTGACATCAGTTAATTTCTCTGACATCATTTGTAGCAATATTCCTCTAGATATGTCTTGAGACAAGGGAAACAAAGCAAAAATAAAGTATTGGGACTACATCAAAATAAAAAGGCTCTGTTACAGCAAAGGAAACAATCGACAAAATTAAAAGGGAACCTCAGTAGGTTCCGTAAGAGAAGATATTTATAAATGATCTCCAAAGAAGATATCCAGATGGCCAACACTCACACGAAAAGATGTTCATCATCTCTCATTATAAGGGAAATGCATATCAAAACCACAATGAGATATTTCTTTACATCTGTTATAAGGCAAATAAAAAAAAAAACACAAAAAACAACAGGTGTTAGAGAGGATGTGGAGAAAAAGAAACCCTCACCTCATCCACTGTTGGTAGGAATGCAAACTGGTAGTCACTGGGGAAGAGAGTATGGAAGTTCCTCAGAAAATTAAAAATAGAACTACTCCATGATCCAGTAATCAGACTACTGGGTATTTACCCAAAGAATACAAAAAATCCTAATTCAAAAGGATATATGCATTCCTGTGTTTATTGCAGCATTATTTACGATAGCAAACTAAGGAGGCCGTCCAAGTGTCCATGTATTGATGAACAGATAAAGAAGATGTAGTATATGTACACAATGGAATTATTTAGCCACAAAAAAGAATGAAATCTTGCCATTTGCACATGGATGGAGCTAGAGAGTATAATGCTAAGTGAAAGAAGTCAAAGACAAATACCATATGATTTCATGTGGTACCATATGATTAAATGTGGAATTTAAGAAACAAAACAAATGAACAAAAAAGACAGAGATAAACCAAGAAACATATTCTTAATTATAGAGAACAAACTAATGGTTACCAGAGGGTGTTGGGTGGGTGGGGGAGGGTGTGGGAAAAATGGGTAATGGGGATTAAAGAGGTCCCTTCTCATGATAGGCACTGAATAATGCATAGATTTATTGAATCACTATATTGTACACCTGAAACTCTATAGCACTGTATGTTAACTCTACTGGAATTAAAATTAAAAACTTTTAAAAAATAAATAAAAATTTTAAAAAAGAAATGTATAGGGGCTCCTGGGTGTCTCAGTTGGTTAAGTGCCCAACTTCAGCTCAGGTCATGATCTCATGGTCCATGAATTCAAGCCCCACATCAGGCCCTGTGTTGACAACTCAGAGCCTGGAGCCTGCTTGGGATTCTGTGTCTCCCTCGCTCTCTGCCCCTCCCCCACTCATTCTCTGCCTCTGTCTCTCAAAAAATAAATAAACATTAAAAAAATTTTCTTTAATGTATAAAAGATGAAGATGTGGTACCCAATACCAGTACTGAAAACTGGGTGTTGTGTATTCCGTGCTATTTCATCTTAGTGATAGTAGTAGTTACAGAGAGGCCTGGTGAACACCATGATAATGACCATAGTTTACACTAAACCATAACTTCGTTTTCCTTCATAGTCTGCTAGTAGTTGGAGGAAACACTGAATTTGCAACAGAAACATTTGTTCCGTGATTTTCTTTTAGTTAGAAGATATTCTCCCCCTGCCATTATCTTTAGAATTGGAAAATAGGAGACAAAAGGATCATTTTGGAAAATTCTGCGCTAAACTTTGAAGTTTTTTTTTAATGTTTATTTATTTATTTTGGTAGAGAGAGAGCACTTGCACACGTGCAAGCAGGGGAGAAACAGAAAGAGCGAGCGAGAGAGAGAGAGAGAGAGAGAGAGAGAGAATCCCAAGTAGTCTCTGCACTGTCAGCATGGAGCCTGACCTGGGGCTCGTTCCCATGAGCTGTGAGATCATGAGCTGAGCCAAAATCAAGAGTCAGACACTTAACTGACTCAGTCACCCATGTGACCTTAAACTTTAAAGTTTAGTTGAAAATATTTGAGAAGTGGACCCATGACAGTGACTATGCCCTCAGTTAATTTGGACAATTTCAGGAGTAAAAGGTTTAATCAAACCATAATTAAATTTTAAACTTTTAATGGCTTCATACATTTAAGGTATAAATTCCATATAGCTATGGATAATTTGTTGTCTTTTCCTTAGTAGGATTCATTATTGATTTTAGGACCTAAATTGGATTGAAGAATGAGTACAAATTAATTGTTCCAGCTTGAGAAGAATGACAAATATTGTGGAATGATATTTTTAAATGTATACTACAAGTGATCATAATTTTTCTTTATAATAAAGAAAATAAATAACAACAAGGGTAATTGTTATAGTATTATTACATATGAATAATACAGTTAGGTTGAACACAATTTGTTAATCTTTGTGTCATACAGTATTTGTAAAATTGCTTTTTTATTCTCAGTAAGAATGTGTCTAATTTTTAAACGTCAGATAAATTTTCTAATTTTAGTGATGATCAGAGGAAATTAATGAGAAGTATTTGGTTTTGTATGTCATGCAAACCATACAGGTTTTGTTTTGGTTTTGATACCTGTTGTACTCTAGAAAACAGTTGTTCAATAACCCAAATTGTACTTACTGCTTAAGTATGCTTAACCAAGAGATGGAGTAGATTAAAAGGGGAGAGGAAGAGAGAAATCTCAAAGGGATATTTTGATCTTTACAATGAAATAGCAGATTACTATTGCTTTACTACCAAACAGATACGAATAAATGACAACCAGGTAGCCTGGTATCATATGGGAGCTTTCTAGAAATGAAGTATCTCAGACACCACCCCAGACCAAATGAATCAGAATGCACATGTTTTTTAGGTTTATTTATTAGGGCGCCTGGGTGGCTCAGTCGGTTAAATGTAGGACTCTTGATTTCTGCTCAGGTCATGATCTCACAGTCATGAGATTGAGCCAGTGTCAGGCTCCAAGGGTCAGAGAGAGAGAGAGAGAGAGAATCCCAGACAGGCTCCATGCTGTCAGCACAGAGCCTGATGTGAGGCTTGAACTCAGGAACCACGAGATCATGATCTGAGCTGAAATCAAGAGTTGGAAGCTTAACTGACTGGACCATCCAGGCGCTCCAAGATCATATGATTCTTATGCATTATTCAGATTTGAGTAGCTCTGGTTAAGGTACCTCTACTCCGCAGTATTTACAAGTGCTTTCTACATTCTTGGTATTTTGCTAGCTAAGGAATTCTACTCCATTTAAAGCCTAAGAGCCCAGCACTTGCATTTATTTATTTATTTTTTAATTTTTAATTTTTTAATTAATTTACTTATTTAAAAAAAATTTTTTTTTCCAACGTTTATTTATTTTGGGGACAGAGAGACAGAGCATGAACGGGGGAGGGGCAGAGAGAGAGGGAGACACAGAATCGGAAACAGGCTCCAGGCTCTGAGCCATCAGCCCAGAGCCTGACGCGGGGCTCGAACTCACAGACCGCAAGATCGTGACCTGGCTGAAGTCGGACGCTTAACCGACTGCGCCACCCAGGCGCCCCAATTTACTTATTTTTTAATTTACATCCAAGTTAGTTAGCATATGGTGCAACAATGATTTCAGGAATAGATTCTTTAATGCTCCATACACATTTAGCCCATACTCCCTGCCACAACCTCTTCAGCAACCCTCTATTTGTTCTTCGTATTTAAGAGTCTCTTATGTTTTGTCCCCCTCCCTGTTTTTATATTATTTTTGCTTCCCTTCCCTTATGTTCATCTATTTTGTATCTTAAAGTCCTCATATAAGTAAAGTCATATATTTGTCTTTCTCTAATTTCACTTAGCATAATACCCTTTAGTTCTATCCATGTAGTTGCAAATGGCAAGATTTCATTCTTTTTGATTGTTGAGTAATACTCCATTGTATATATATGCCACATCTTCTTTATCCATTCATCCATCGATGGACATTTGGGCTCTTTCCATACTTTGCCTATTGTGGATAGTGCTGCTATAAACATGGGGGTGCATGTGTCCCTTCGAAATAGCACACCTGTATCCCGTGGATAAATGCCTAGTAGTGCGATTGCTGGGTCATAGGATAGTTCTATTTTTAGTTTTTTGAGGAACCTCCATACTGTTCTCCAGAGTGGCTGCACCAGCTTGCATTCCCACCAGCAGCGCAAAAGAGATCCTCTTTCTCTGCATCCTCGCCAACATCTGTTGTTGCCTGAGTTGTTAATGTTAGCCACTCTGACAGGTGTGAGGTTGTATCTCATTGTGGTTTTGATTTGTATTTCCCTGATGATGAGTGATGTTGAGCAGTTTTTCATGTGTCTGTTAGCCATCTGGATGTCTTCTTTGGAGAAGTGTCTATTCATGTCTTTTGCCCATTTCTTTACTGGATTATTTGTTTTTTGGGTGTTAAGTTTGATAAGTTCTCTATAGATTCTGGATACTAACCCTTTATCTGATATGTAGTTTGCAAATATCTTCTCCCATTCCACTGGCTGCCTTTTAGTTTTGTTGATTTTTTCCTTTACTGGGCAGGAGCTTTTTATTTTGATGAGGTCCCAGTAGTTCATTTTCACTTTTGTTTCCATTGCCTCCAGAGATGTGTTGAGTAAGAAGTTGCTGCAGCCAAGATCAAAGAGGTTTTTGCCTGCTTTCTCCTTGAGGATTTTGATGGCTTCCTGTGTTACATTGAGGTCTTACATCCATTTTGAGCTTATTTTTGTGTCTGGTGTAAGAAATGGTCCAGGTTCATTTTTCTGCATGTCCCAGCACTTGCATTTAGATAAAAGGCTTTAAGTCTGGGGCACCTGGGTGGCTCAGTTAGTTAATTGTCTGACTTCGGCTCAGGTCATGATCTCACAGTTCGTGGGTTCAAACCCCGCATTGGCTCTGTGCTGATACTCAGAGCCTGGAGCCTGCTTCGGATTCTGTGTCCCCTATCTTTCTGCTCCTAAGCTCTGTCTCTCTCTGTCTCTCTCAAAAGTAAACATTAAAAACAAAATTAAAAAACCAAAATACTGTAAGTCTTAAGCAACAAAAACACAGGGCTTCTGTGTAATCTAAGGCATTATTGAATAAAAGAGAAAGATGTATGCACCAGGACCTCTGTTTCCTTTAAAACTGAGCCATAGAAGTGACGATTATCCCACATGTAATTAAGCCAATTTCTTCAGTAATACAGAGCAAAGTAATTTAAATTTGTTGAGTCTTGTATTTAACTTATGGCTGGAAGTTCTAGACATAAAAGTTATTATGCAATTTTGAATGGATCTTATGGGTGATGTCAGTTTTTGTAGACACCTGTCTCCCAAGAAGGAGTGCTGTGTCTGCCCTGCATACTTCTGAAATCCTGGCTTCTTTGGCTGAAAGGAATGTTTGTGGTGAGACTATGTTTATTCAGACTGCCTGAGGTTACTCTGCTAGTTCTTTGTTTTAAACTCATGATAGAAAAGATAAATTTTAAGGAAAATCTTTAAAGTATGCATATATGGGCTTGAGAATTAAGTATTTCATTATCATTATCTGAGGACATTTGAAGAACTGGTGATATGTTAAAAGGGTCTTACAGTTACTAAATGCAAGACAATAGAGGGTGTATTAGCTTAAATATTCTAGACAAATATTAGCAGATCAAATTATGTTACTGTGAGCCAGGTAGCAAACCACTTGAAATCTATTGATGCAAGTTGTGGTTACATTAAGTTATTAATTAAATAGGAATTTCATCCTCCAAAATTCCATATCATCTGTGGTATGTATGATGCAAGTCGGTACTGCAAATGCCAAGGTGTTGATCTTAATAGTGCAATTTAAGCAATTTTTTTCAACAGGGTAGTTTAATTTTTTTCCAAGAAATATCTACTTGCTGCTAAAAATCTTTCTACCTGCCTAAAATTTTAAACTTAATGAAACTAATTGGCAGCAATTTTTGTAAAAAGCAGTATTTTCTAATGTAAATGCCATCCAGCTAAAGACCACCAGGAATAGATCTTTAATTGAACAAGTTTGCTTTATTACTTGATACAGTAAGAAAAGATGCACACCATGGAATCACTGGGTGTCTCTGTAAGCAGACTGTTATAGATTAAATGTTTGTGTCCCCTCACCAATTTCATGTTATGAAATCCTAACCCCCAACATGTTGTATTTGAAGATGAGGCCTTTAGGAAGTAATCAGGGTTAGATGAGGTCATGAGGGTGGGGTCCTCATGATGGGATTAGTGCCCTTATAAGAAGAGACACCAGAAAGCTTGCTCTCTCTCCCTCTCCCTCCACCATGTTAGGACACCATGAGAAGGCAGCCATCTGCAAGTCAGGAACAGAGTTCTCACTAGAAACCAATCAGGCTGACACCCTGTTCTTAGACTTCTAGTCCCCAGAACCACAAGGAAATAAATTTCTGTTGTTTAAGCTATCCACTCTATGGTATTTTGTTATGGTAGCCTGAGCAGAATAATACAAGCGTGTTTGAAAGAATCTATTATAGCATTTGGGCATTGGTTGGGTGATTTGAAGGAGGAGAGGTTTGCTCTGCATAGGGTACTGTCAGAAAGTGGGGACAATTCCATAACTGGTTTTCTCAATAAGTGGATAGGGCAGACAAAAGAGTAGGTAAAGCTGTAAGTGGTAAAGAAGCAGCAATCATTCAAATTAGCCAGGGTAGAGGGATGTTTGATATTTTATGAGTGTCACAGTGGCTGTGATTTGTCTGTGCTTAGATTGAATTATAAAGTGACATCATTTTGTCTCACACTGTCATGACCTCAGAGTGACCTTGTCTGATATTGGTATCATGTGAGATTTTTTATGTCCAGCAGGGGAATACATGGCATAGCTGTGAGCACAGGGCCAGCTTCTTAACAACAAGCTTATTAGCTGTACATGCCAAACCATTTGCCTGATTCTGATTCCTAGTTTCTTCTTTTTCACTGACCAGAAAGTTTGTTTCTAGATGTTTTAGAAGATTTATTTCTTCCAATAGTAAAGATATTTTATTTTTAAAAAGACATTTTTAAATTTAAGGTCTTTATACAAGCAAATATTAAATAGGTAATAAGGTCATATTTTTAAAATCTTAAATTTCTTTCTTATGAAAGAAAACTTAAATAACATGTAAATCAATGACTCATTTGATGCTGATGTCCTCTCTTTGACATACTTGCTTAGGAGTTGCCCAAAATATACTGAAATATTTCCAATACAGTGAAACACTTGGATGCCTGAGACAGTGCATTCCATAAATCAGACAGTTCAGCTACTCCTTGATTCCTAATATCGTCTATCCATGGGCTGTTCTTATACCCCTTCAAGCAATAAAGAATAAAACTAATGTTATTCATAGGAAAAGTATTTTCATCAAGAAAAAGAAAACCACATAAGTTCAAATTAAGAAGTCTTTTTTGAAAGGCTACAACATGCCATCTCAAAGACATTGATAAAAAGAAAATCCCCATTGCATTCTGGCAAGTTAAGCCTCTTCCTCACATCTTTCAGAAATTCATATCATCTCTCTTTTCTACTTCTCGTGGAGTATCTTTCTCATTTTTTAAAATTCTTGCCCATGATCTTTCTCTATTTCTGTTTCACTCATAACTTCAGCCAGCAGATCACTTTGGCTTATCCTGGTACCAGCTCAGAAGAAACTGGTATAATCCATAGTATATTTTATCTTAAGGAATTATGAACATCTAAGTGACTCAGCCTTGGGCCAGTTCAAATTTTGAGATGAGGGAATCTGCTTGGATCAGTTCAGCATATGAATTTCCTTGCTCTAAGTCTCATCTAATCATTGTCCTCATTCAAACTTGTAGTCAAGGGCCAGGCTCGTATTCCTTACAGAAACCTAATTCAGGCTCAAATAATTATTTATATACCAGATTAGGATAAAGACTATGAAAATGCAGTTTACAGAAAAGGAAATGTAAACAGTTCCTAAATCTATGAAAATGCTTAACTTACTCATGATATAAAATAAAACTACACTCTAATGCCATTTTTTACCTGTAGAATTATTAAGAATTGAAATGCTAGATGTGTTAGATAATATACTATATTAGTGAGGCTGGGAGGAAGTAGACCTTTTCATACATTGCTGGTAGGAGTGTATATTAATACAGTTTCTATGGAAATTAATTTGGCAAAATGTATTCAATTTTCATCAGTAGGAACTGATTAAGTACACTGAGATGCATAAAATGAAATGAAAAACTTTGTAAAGAATAATAAAGGACGCACTTCATCTAATGAAATGTAAAGATTTACAAGATGTATTGCTAAGTGAAAAAAATCCAACTGCAAAGCATTATATATAGTAGTCTACCATTTATATAAAAACAAGGAGTGGACAAATAACTATATATATATATGTGTGTGTGTGTGTGTGTGTGTGTGTGTATGTGTCTGTATATATATATGTATACATATATATGTGTATATGTGTGTGTATGTATATATATATGTGTGTGTGTATATATATATATATATATATATATTACATTAAAATTTCTGGAAGGACATACAAGAACTAAATATTAGTAAGAAGTGACAGAAGATAAAAGTAGGCGGGAGTGAATATATCACTCATTCAAAAATTAGCTAACAGATAATTTTATAATAGAATAAATAGAGCTTCTGCTCACTACAAAAATTGCACTTGTTTTAATGTGTATCTCCCCATATTCCTTCAAATATAATACAGAACAACAAAAGAACAAACAAACTACACGTAACTAAACTCCAAGCATAACTGGAAGACAGAGAACATTCAAAGTCCAAATTACTTTTACATGTATATAATATGTATTATACCTATACATTTACATATATGTACATATATGTATATTTAAATGAACTGTCTCTCATGCTCTTCTTGTAAGTCTACAAGCCTTCTTGTAGACTTGTACACTTACACTACAGGAAAAACTGCTGGAAAGAGAGTAGAAGAAAGCTAGTGATGGGTCAAAGATTGATAGAAAACCAATACCAGATAGGAGAAAGTTCACCCTTATGTTGATATGATTGGAAAAATATGCTGGTAGATAAGAGCACTGACCACGTTAAAGAGATTTAAAAGTCCACACAACTCCAGGTGGCAGTCTTTGTAAGACATTGCTTCTGGGGGAGAAAAAAACAAAAAGATAAGGGAAAGGTACTTTTGGAGATTGGGTAGTGAAGTATAAGGGAAGCAAAAAGAAATGTTAGGGTCTTACAATCCAAAAAGTAACCCAAAACTGGAGGACACGCCATCCCTCCCCCACCTTACTCAGCAACCCCCCCCCCCAAAATTCATTAAACAAGGTGGGTTCTGCTACACTGACAGAAGAGGGCACCATTGAACTAAAAATATTGGAAGCCACCACAGATTCACAAAATAAATAAGAGAACAGTGAATAAATCTATTCAAAGCTGCCATAAGATAATAAAATACGAATAAAAATATCTCATTTGATGAGAAGTTGTCCCAGAGAGCATGAAGAAGATAAATTGCAATAAGAGAACTCCAAATTGAACTTAGAATTCTAAACAAGTACTTACAGATATGAAAACATTAAAGACAGAAATAGACAAAAAGTAGTTAAAAGGAATTGATTAAACTCAATAAATAAATAAATAAAAAGAGAAAATTATCATAAATATGATTATACAGGGTACTCAAGGGAAAACAGACTGAAGTTAAATTTTTATGACACATTGAAATAGGAAAAAAAAATGAAAAGTGACACACAAAAATAAAAAGGAACAGAGAGAAAGTGGTTGAAATGGAAGACAGGCAAAGGAGAGAGAGAGAGAGAGAGAGAGTATAAATTGGAGTCCTTAAAACAGAAAAAGGAAACAATGGGATAGAATTAACTCACAACTGTAATCCAAAATTTTTTTCTAGTTACAAATGAAGATCTGAGCTAATATATTGAAAAGGTTCAGTGTGTACTTGAGAAAATGGGCCCAGAATGGCCAGCTTTGAGACATGTCCAAGTAAACTTTTAGATTCTAAGATCTAGAAAAAAATTTTCTTAAAGGCACTTTTTCAAAAATATCAAATGACTTGTAAGGAGGGAAAAATAGCCTGGAGTCAGACTTCTCCAAAACAACTTACAAAATAATAGAGATCGACAGCATAAAAATGAAACAAAACAAAAAACTAGGAAGAAATTGTAAACCAAAGATTTTGTATTCAGATCTTAAGAAAATAGAAAAACAATCTGCTGGAGGCAGGGTTTATATAAATAAAGAGATAACTGAGAAAACTTCAGCAAAGTGGTTTATGGTAAACATTTAATATATTTTATTGTACCTCTAAGACTAAAACAAATATAGATACAGGGATGGATGTATAATTAGAAATATTATAATTCTGACAATGTAGAAACGATGTGAATAAAATATGGGAGGATTAAAGAGAGTTAAAAATAAATAGGAAAGAAGAATAAGGTCTTGGTAGTATATTCTCTATATGGGAGTTTAATGAACCATTAAATCCTAACAAATCAGATAATAACAGGCAACTAAAAAACTAAAAAGTTTTTTTGCTATATATAGCCAGATAAAGGGCTAATATCCTGAATGTATAAAAAAACTCTTAAATGAGAGGGAAGAAATACCAAATGCCTGATAGAAAAGTAGGTAAAAGATAATTAACAATTTACAAAAAGAGATCTAAAAATCACCCTAATTAAAAGCCTTTCAACCTCATTCCTAAATAGAAGAGATATGAATTGAAATTACACAAACATACCATTTTCATCTTTCAGATTGGCAAAATTAAAAACTATGAAAACATATTTGTTGGGAAAGCTGTCTGTAATCCAGCACTCATATATTGCTAGTGAGACAATTTCAAACATGCAAATCAGTACAACCTGTGGAGAAGGGGATTTGGCAATAGCTAACAAAAGCACTTATGCATTTATCTTTCAACCCACATAGCCCTTTATAGGAATCTATCCTTAACGTATACACCCAACAATTTGAAAATATATATGCACAAGGTTATTCACTACAACATTATTTGTAATTAAAAAATATGAGAAACAACCTAAATGCCCCTATATAGAGGAGAGGTTGAACAAATTATGGTATTTCTCTCCAAAAGAATACTATGCAGCTGTAAAAAGAAAGAGGAAAATCTTCAAGCTCATAGAGAATGATTTGGAGTATACATGATTTTTTGAAAAGCAAAATATTAAAGAGTGTCTGGCATTTACTGAATTGTGTAAGAAAAAAAATATTTGCTTATTCAAGTATTCCAAAACACAGGAAGCATAACCAAAGACTGTGATAGTTACCACCAGGGGTGGTTAGGAATGGGGTAGAAAAGAATGGGAGCTATACAAATGGAATAGAATGTATGGGTTAGGGGAGAGACAGTTCTCTAATTTGCACTATGTCATAGTTCTGAATATCAGTACCAAGATGATGTTTCACATTCTAGAATGAATGAATGAATGAATGAATGAATGAATGAAATCAATAAGGGTTGGGCAGGGGAGACCAAAATGTATCCAACAGAAACAAATGAGAGCCTAACTGTATTCCAAATGAGTAATATAACTACACTGAGTGGGAGTGAGATGGATTAATTCTGGGAACTTTTGTGCACTATATTTTGATTATATACCATAAGGTTACATAAAAAATAACTATAAACAAATATTGATTCTAGTTACTAGGTTTGTTTTTCATAGGTGTTTAGGTTAACAATTATGAAATATTTGAAGTATATTCTAGTACTGAGCAAATAGATAAATATAGTGTGGGTTATAAGAGCCAGCTTTCTAATTGTCACAGAAGCAAATTACAGAAATGGAAAGGGAGAAGACTGAAGCTTTTGATGTTATATTGGAATTGGAGGTGTCAGTGTGAACTCATGGTTTTAAAATATAATGATAGATATAGAAATAGTTATCGATGCATATATGTATTTAGATATTTTCTATCTCTGTGTACTGAGATGACCTCAACATAATACACTCTAGTACTAATAAGCATCCCTAGCACCCAGATACTGGTTTCTAAATACCATTCTTCACTAAAAAGAACCAGGGATTGTTAGAAAAATAACTGATTCCAGAGGTAGTGTAGCAAAAGTTGAAGTTGAAATTAGAATAACTTTTTTGTGTGGGTGCCAGTAGGTAAAGTGCTCAAATAGTGATAGACACATAGCATAAAGGCACAGGAACTAGTTTGAAGAGCTCTCACTGGCCAAATCTTGGACAATTGAGCATTAAAATGTATTAAAATCCATAAATTTTTACATATATAAATACATAAGTGAATATATAAATAAAAGGAGGATACAATAACTTCCTTTCCAATTGTAAAATATCAAATAATAAATATAGAAGAGTGATGGAATTGTAAAAAAAATGAATCAACCATAGTAATAAATGTTTCCATTAAGAATCATCAATAGGGGGAACCAAGATGGCAGAACAGCATGGAAGTGTTTTGTGTGTCTCGCGTCCATGAAATACAGCCAGACCAATACTAAACCATCCTGTAAACCTAGAAAACTGATCTGAGGATTAACACAACGGTCCGCACAACCTGAACCACAGAATTCAGCAGGTGTGTGGCACGGAGAGGTGAATTTGGGGAGAGAGAAGCCACGGAGGGCAGGGAGCCACTTTTGTGTGTGGTGAGAGGACGGAGACGGGGGTGTGTGTGTGGGGTGTGTGGGGGGATAATATGGGAAAAGCACCCCTCCCCAAAAGCAGCTGGAGACAAAGTGTAAAATTGGAAACAGCTGCAGGGACTGAACTAAAAAGAGAGACAGGAGAAAGGAGAGGGTTTAAATTCCATTAAGACTGTAAAAAGGGGGAGCACAGAGTGTGAAACTCCACAGCTTGATACCTGGTGGTGCTCTGGTGGGAAGGGCGAATCCCCAGAAGCAGAGTGGGGTCTGGAAGGTTCTCGGGCCACATGGGGAGAAGTGGTTCCACTGCTGGAAGGACATTTGGTAGAGACTGTGAGACCACCAGGTCCCAACAGACCCCAGAGAACAGCCACATTTGCTGGTGCTGGAACAAGGTAATTAAGGGTGAAGCCTGGTGCCAGGTGTGTGTTGTGATTTTTCATAATCTATGAAGCTGCAGCTGCACTATCTTGCAAACTTTTTCTGGGGCGGGCTGGCACCTGACCACAGTCTCTGAGCATTGGCAGCAGCATGGTATCATGAACATTCCTGGGTGCGGCCGGCACCCCGCCATTGCTCGGTAAGACCCTCCACAGGGGGCGGAACTGGTCAAAGCCACAGTCCCTTAGAAGTAAGGGGCTGGGGAAGACAGCCGCATCTGAGACAAAGCTCAGGAGAGAGGTACTACCTGGGGCTCGGTCATGGACAGTGTAAAAGCGGGGAGTGGATGAAAGCCAAAGACAAAGGATAGGTGCACAATTGCTGATGGGGAGAACAGAGTTCCCATATTACAGACTGGGTAGCTGGGTGGCGCCATTTTCACCGCTCCCGCACATGCGCATACACCTAGAAGCACCACAACAATCCACTCCAGTAGGCTAGCAGCACCATCTAGGGGAGAATGGGCCATATGCTAAGCCCCGCCCAACTGGGCCATCCTCGCTCTTCAAGAACACAAGTCTCACCAACTGCTTAGTGTATGGACTATAAAGCACTTCATAGTTTGACTTGTAGGGGAAAACGAAATAATTTTAGTAGTATTTCAGTCTGTCAGCAGGTCCATCTATTCAATTTTCTTCCTTTCTTTTTCTTTCCTCTTTTTCATTTCTTTTTTTGAATACAGAAAGAGAAAAAATTCATTTTTATTTACAATTTTTATTAAAAATATTTTTCTTTACATTTTTTTACTATATTTTTTACTTTGTGTAAATTTTTTCAAATTCTGTTTTATTTCCATCATTTCATTTCAGTCTACTTCAGTGTATTGATTTTTTCAAATTTTCAAATGACTTCCTTTTTTTCTTTTTTCTTTTCTTTTTCTTGAATACAGAAAGAGACAAAATTCAATTCTATTTTCAATTTTTATTTAAAACCTTTTTCTTTAGGGTGGCCAGTTAGCTCACTTGGTTAGAGCGTGGTGCTAATAAAACATTTTTCTTTAATATTTTTCTTCTATATTTTCTACTTTTCTGTAAATTTTTTCAAATTCTATTTTACTTTCATCATATCATTTTAGTCTACTGCAGTGTATTCATTTTTGTCAAATTTTCAAATAATTTCCTTTTTTTTCTTTTTTCCCACTTTTCTCTCTAATCTATCAAGCCACTTTCAACACTCAGAACAAAACACATGTAGGATCTAGCATCATTTATTTTTTGTGTTGTGTGTATTTTTAATTTTTTAATTTTAATACTTTTTCAAATTTTAATTTTTTTATTTTAATTTTTTCTACATCATTAATTCCTTTTCTCCCTTCAAAAGGGCAAAACAAATGAATTAACCCCAAAAGAAAGAGCAGGAAGAAATGACAGCCAGGGACTTAACCAACACAGATGCAAGCAAGATGTCTGAACCAGAATTTAGAATCATGATAATAAGAATACTATCTGGAGATGAAAATAGATTACAGTCCCTCTCTGTGGAGATAAAAGAAGTAAAAACTAGTCAGGATGAAATAAAAAATGCTATAACGGAGGTGCAATAACAAATGGATGCTGCAGCAGCAAGGATGGATGAGGTAGAACAGAGAATCAGTGATATACAGGACAAACTTACGGAGAATAATGAAGCAGGAAAAAAAAGGGGAGATTAAGGCAAAGGAGCATGATTTAATAATTAGAGAAATCAGTGACTCATTAAAAAGGAACAACATCAGAATCATAGGGGTCCGAGAAGAGGAAGAGAGAGAAATAGGGGTAGAAGGGTTATATGAGCAAGTCATAGTGGAAAACTTTCCTAACCTAGGGAAAGACACAGACAACAAAATCCTGGAAGCACAGAGGATTCCCATTAGATTCAACAAAAACCGACCATCAATAAGGCATATCAAAGTTAAATTCACAAAATACTCAGGCAAGGAAAGAATCATGAAAGCAGCAAGGGAAAAAAAACGTCGTTAACCTACAAGGGAAGACAATTTGGTTTGAAGCAGACCTATCCACAGAATCTTGGCAGGCCAGAAAAGACTGACATGATATATTCAATGTGCTGAATCAGAAAAACATGCAGCCAAGAATTCTTTATCCAGAAAGGCTGTCACTCAAACTAGAAACTAAAAGTTTCTGAGACAAACAAAAATTAAAGGAGTTTGTGACCACTAAACCAGCCCTGCAAGAAATTTTAAGGAGGACTCTCTGAGGGGAGAAAAGATGAAAAAAATAAATAAATAAATAAATAAATAAATAAATAAATAAATAAATAAATAAATATCAAAAGCAGCAAAGATTAGAAAGGACCAGAGAACACCACCAAAAACTCCAACTCTACAAGCAACATAATGGCAATAAATTCATATCTTTCAGTACTCACTCTAAACGTCAATGGACTCAATGCTCCAATCAAAAAACATAGGGTAACAGAATGGATAAGAAAACAAGATACATCTATATGCTGTTTACAAGAGACCCACTTTGGACCTAAAGACACCTTCAGATTGAAAATAAGGGGATGGAGAACCATCTATCATGCTAATGGTCAACAAAAGAAAGCCAGAGTAGCCATACTTATATCATACAATCTAGACTTTAAAATAAAGACTGTATCAAGAGATGCAGAAGGGCATTATATCATAATCAAGGGGTATATCCACCAAGAAGACCTAACAATCGTAAACATTTATGCGCCAAATGTGAGAGCACCCAAATACATAAATCAATTAATCACAAACATAAAGAAATTCATCAATAGTAATACCATAATAGTAGGAGACTTTGACACCTCACTCACAGCAATGGACAAATCATCTAGTCAAAAAATCAACAAGGAAACAATGGCTTTGAATGGCACACTGGACCAGATGGACTTAACAGATATATTCAGAACATTTCATCCTAAAGCAGAGGAATATACATCTTCTCCAGTGCACATGGAACGTTCTCCAGAATAGATCACATACTGGGACACAAATCAGCCCTCAGAGTACAAAGATATTGAGATCATACCATGCATATTTTCAGACCACAATGCTATGAAATTCAAAATCAACCACAAGAAAAAAATTTGGAAAGTAACAAATACTTGGAGACTGAAGAACATCCTACTAAAGAATGAATGGGCTAACCAAGCAGTTAAAGAGGAAATTAAAAAGTACCTGAAAGCCAATGAAAAAGATAACATCATGACCCAAAATCTCTGGGACGCAGCAAAGGTGGTCACAAGAGGAAAGTATATAGCAATCCAGGCCTTCCTAAAGAAGGAAGAAAGATCTCAGATACACAACCTAACATTATGCCTTAAGGAACTGGAAAAACAAAGGCAAATAAAACACAAAACCAGCAGAAGACAGGAAATAATAAAGATAAGAGCAGAAGTTAATGTTATCAAAACCAAAAAAAAAAAAAAACAGTAGTACAGATGAATGAAACCAGAAGCTGGTTCTTTGAAAGAATTAACAAAATTGATAAACCACTAGCCAGTTTGATCAAGAAGAAAAAGGAAAGGACCCAAACAAATAAAATCAAGAATGAAAGAGGAGAGATCACAACCAACACAGCAGAAATAAAAACAATAATAAGAGATTATTATGAGCAATCATATGCCAATGAAATGGACAATCTGGAAGAAATGGACAAATTCCTAGAAACATAAACACTACCAAAACTGAAACAGAAGAAATAGAAAATTTGAACAGACCCATAACCAGTAAGGACATCAAACCAGTAATCAAAAATCTGCCAAAAAACAAGAGTCCAGGGCCAGATGGCTTTCCAGGGGAATTCTACCAAACATTTAAGGAAGAGTTAACACCTATTCTCTTGAAGCTGTTCCAAAAAATAGAAATGGAAGGAAAACTTCCAAACTCTTTGTATGAAGCCAGCATTACCTTGCCAGACAGAGACCCCACTAAAAAGGAGAACTATAGACCAATTTCCCTGATGAACATGTATGCAAAAATACTCAACAAGATGTTAGCCAACCGGATCCAATAATACACTAAAAAAATTATCCACCATGACCAAGTGGGATTTATACATGGGATGCGGGGCTGGTTCAATATCTGCAAAACACTTAACATGATTCATCACATCAATAAAAGACAGGACAAGAACCATATGATCCTCTCAATAGATGCAGAGAAAGCATTTGACAAAATACAACATCCTTTCTTGATAAAAGCCCTCAAGAAAGTAGGGATAGGAGGAGCATACGTCGAGATCATAAAAGCCATATATGAACGACCCAACGCTAATATCATCCTCAATGGGGAAAAACTGAGAGCTTTCCCCCTAAGGTCAGGAACAAGACAGGGATGCCCACTGTCACCACTGTTATTCAACATGGTATTGGAAGTCTTAGCCTCTGCAATCAGAGAACACAAAGAAATAAAAGGTATCCAAATCAGCCAGGAGGAGGTCAAACTTTCACTCTTCGCAGATGACATGATACTATATATGGAAAACCCAAAAGATTCCACCAAAAAACTGCTAGAATTGATTCATGAATTCAGGAAAGTTGCAGGATATAAAATCAATGCACAGAAATCGGTTGCATTCCTATACACCAACAATGAAGCAACAGAAAGAGAAATCAAGGAATCGATCCCATTTGCAGTTGCACCAAATGCATAAATTAGCTAGGAATAAATCTACTCAAAGAGGTGAAAAATGTACACACTGAAAACTATAGAAAGCTTATGAAAGAAATTGAAGAAGACACAAAAAAAATGGAAAAATATCCCAAGCTCCTGGATAGGAAGAACAAATATTGTTAAAATGTCAATACTACCCAAAGCAATCTATATATTCAGTGCAATCGCTATCAAAGTAACACCAGCATTCTTCACAGAGCTAGAACAAATAATCCTAAAATTTGTATGGAACCAGAGAAGACCCCGAATAGCCAAAGCGATCTTGAAAAAGAAAACCAAAGCAGAGAAGACATCACAATCCCAGACTTCAAGCTATACTACAAAGCTGTAATCATCAAAACAGTATGGTACTGGTGCAAGAACAGACACTCAGATCAATGGAACAGAATAAGGAACCCAGAAATGGACCCACAAACGTATGGCCAACTAATCTTTGACAAAGCAGGTAAGAATATCCAATGGAATAAAGACAGTCTCTTCAGTAAGTGGTACTGGGAAAACTGGACAGCGACATGCAGAAGAATGAACCTGGACCACTTTCTTACACCAGACACAAAAATAAACTTAAAATGGATGTAAGACCTAAATGTAAGACAGGAAGCCATCAAAATCCTCAAGGAGAAAGCAGGCAAAAACTTCTTTGATCTTGGCCACAGAAACTTACTCAATACATCTCTGGCGGCAAAGGAAACAAAAGCAAAAATGAACTACTGGGACCTCATCAAAATAAAATCTGTACAGCAGAGGAAACAATCAACAAAACTAAAGGCAACCGACAGAATGGGAGAAGATATTTGCAAACGACATATCAGATAAAGGGTTAGTATCCAAAATCTATAAAGAACTTATCAAACTCAACACCCAAAAAACAAATAATCCAGGGAAGAAATGGGCAAGAGTCTTGAATAGACACTTCTCCAAAGAAGACACCCAGATGACCAACAGACACATAAAAAAAAAATGCTCAACTTCACTCATCATTAGGGAAATACAAATCAAAACCACAATGAGATACCACCTCACACCTGTCAGAATGGCTAACATTAACAACTCGGGCAACAACAGATGTTGGCGAGGATGCAGAGAAAGAGGATCTCTTTTGCACTGCTGGTGGGAATGCAAGCTGGTGCAGCCACTCTGGAGAACAGTATGGAGGTTCCTCAAAAAACTAAAAATAGAACTATCCTACAACCCAGCAATTGCACTACTAGGCATTTATCCACGGGATACAGGTGTGCTATTTCGAAAGGACACATGCACCCCCATGTTTATAGCAGCACTATCCACAATAGGCAAAGTATGGAAAGAGCCCAAATGTCCATCGATGGATGAATGGATAAAGATGTGGTATACGTATATACAATGGAGTATTACTCAACAATCAAAAAGAATGAAATCTTGCCATTTGCAACTACATGGATGGAACTGGAGGGTATTATGCTAAGTGAAATTAGAGAAAGACAAAAATCATATGATTGCACTCATATGAGGACTTTAAGAGACAAAACAGATGAACATAAGGGAAGGGAAACAAAAATAATATAAAAACAGGGAGGGGGACAAAACAGAAGAGACTCAAATATGGAAAACAACCTGAGGGTTACTGGAGGGGTTGTGGGAGGGGGGATGGGCTAAAGGGGTAAGGGACATTAAAGAATCTACTCCTGAAATCATGTTTCACTATATGCTAACTAATTTGGATATAAATTTAAAAAAAAAGAATCATCAATAAAATTATTGGGCAAAAGTGTCCTGATGAGAAATGAGATTTTTACATAATCTCAAAATATCTCTTCATTAAATACTCACTAATTATTTTCCTTGCAAAAAGAAAAATAGTAACTTTATGGTGGACAGACCTGACATACATCACCATAACCAAGTCAACATTGCCAATAATGGGACACATATCATATTTTATGTTATTCCTGCCAAAAGTGGAAAAGTGAATTTAGTCTTGAGAAAACATCAAGCAAATGTAAATTGAGAGATATTCTACAAAATTTCAAAGTTATTAAAGACTGAAAAACTGTTCTGGAATAGAGAAATGACTCCTAAATCCAAGGTATTATCTTGAATTGGAACCTGAACCAGGAAAAAAAAAAAGCAAAAAACAGCAACAACAATAAAACATTTTTCTGTAAGAACATTAGTGAGGCAATTGGTAATATTTGAATAAGGTCTAATGATTAGATAATATTATGTTATCAATGTTAGTGTCTTCATTTTGATCACTGCACTGAAGTTATTTCTGGAATGTGTTTTTTTTTTTTAATTCAAGTTAGTTAACATACAGTGTAGTATTGGTTTCAGGAGTAAAACCCAGTGATTCATCATTTCCATATAATACCCAGTGCTCATCCCAACAGGAGCCCTCCTTAATGCCCATTACACATTTAGCCCATCCCCCTACTCAACACCCCTCTAGCAGCCCTCAGTTTGTTTTCTGTGTTTGAGAGTCTCTTACATTTGGCCTCCCTCTATGTTTTTATCTAATTTTTCCTTCTCTTCCCCTATGTTCATCTGGTTTGTTTCTTAAATTCCACATATGAGTGAAATCATATATGTGTGTATATGCATATATATGTATGTATATACATGTATATGTGCATGTGTGTATACATGTACATATATACATGTATACACACACACACACCACATCTTCTTTATCCATCCATCAGCTGATAGACAATTTAGCTACTGTTGATGGCACTGCTACAAACATTGTGGTGCATGTGCCTCTTTGAATCAGCATTTTTATATGCTTTGGATAAATACTTAGTAGTGCAATTGCTGGATCATAGGGTAGTTCTATTTTTAACTTTTTAAGGAACCTCCAGACTGTTTTCCAGAGTGGCTGCACTAGTTTGCATTCCCACCAATATTGCAAAAGTGTTCCCCTTTCTCCACATCCTCATCAACATCTATTGTTTCCTGAGTTGTTAATTTTAGCCATTCTGACAGGAGTGAGGTTGTACCTCATTGTGGTTTTGATTTGTATTTCTCTGATGATGAATGATGTTGAGTATTCTTTCATGTGTCTGTTAGCCATCAGGATGTCTACTTTGGAGAATTGTCTATTCATGTATTTTGCTCATTTCTTCCCTGGATTGTTTGTTTTTTGGGTGTTGAGTTTGGTAAGTTCTTTATAGATTTTGGATACTAAACCCTTTATCCGAAATGTCATTTGCAAATGTCTTCTCTTATGGAATGTCTTTAGTTTTGTGATATACATATTGATATATTTAGGGATAAAGAGATAATATAGAGGGAGGGATAGAGGAGAGGAAATGATAAAGCAAATGTGATAAGATTCTCATATTTGGGGAATCTGGGTGAAGGATATACAGGAATTCTTTGTACTATTTTTGTAATTTTTCTGTAAGTCTGAATTTGTTTCTAAATAAAAAGTTTATAATAAAAATAAAACACAGTCCCCAACTTACATTTTCAACTTTATAATGGTGCAAAAACAATATATATTCAATAGAAACCATACTTGGAATTTTTAATTTTAATCTTTTCCTAGGCTAGTGATATTCGGTAGATAACTCTCTCCTGATGCTAGGCAGCGGCAGCTCCAGCTCTCAGTCAACCTTGTGATCTTGGTAAACAACTGGTACAACTATTCTATAGCCATACAGCCATTCCATTTTTTTTTTTACTTTCACTACAGTATTCAATAAGTTACATGAGATATTCAATACTTTATTATAAAATAGGCTTTGTGTTAGATGATTTTGCCCAACTGTAGGCTAATGTAAGTGTTCTGAGCAAATTTAAGGTAGACTATAGTAAGCTATGACATTCCATAGGTTAGGTGTATTAAATGCATTTTTGATTTATGAGATTTTTCAACTTACAATGGATTTATCTGGACATAACTCTAGAGTAAGTTAAGGAAGACCTGTAGTACTGTTTACTTTCAAAATCAGGACTAAGATAACTATTTAGGGATTTTAAATTTTGCTAAAACATAAGTCAGTTAAATGGATATGTATAAAATCTCCAAGTATTTTAAAACTCTGATTTATTCATGTATTTGCTCATTTTTTGTAAATGATTAAGCACCAGTTGTGCTAAATATAAAGCACAGAGGTTTTTTTTTTTTTTTCAATTTTTAGTGTTTATTTTGGAGAGAGAGACACAGAGTGTGAGTAGGGTAGGGACACAGAGAGAGACACACAGAATCTCATGCAGCCTCCAGGCTCTGAGCTGTCAGCACAGAGCCTGATGCAGGGCGTGAACTTAAAAATCATGAGATCATGACCTGAGCCAAAGTCAGACACTTAACCAACTGAGCCACCCAGGCACCCCTAAGGTACAGAGTTTTTAATTAAGATAGACAAGTCTCCTAGCACTCATGGAGCTTGTATTTGTGCGTTCAGGTGGACAAAATAAAAATAAAAGGAAACAAATGTCATAACTTCTATTAGGAATATTGTTATGAAGGAAATAAAATGAGGTGGTATGATGGTGTAGTGGCAGAGATGTATACATGGAGTTAATTGGGAAAAACCTTGCTGAGACAGACATGTGTAAAATGATACCTAAAGAATGAGAAAGAGTCAGTTCTTGAAGAGCTAAGAGAATATCTCATAAAAGAATGCCTTAGATTTATAATAGACAATACAGTATCATTAACTGTATTAATCATGTTGCACATTATATCACTAGAACTTATTTACCTTATAACTGTAAGTTTATACTTTTTGATCACCTTCACCCATTTCCCTCACTTTCACCCTCTACCTCTGGCAACCACCAATCTGTTCTCTGTTATTGTGAGTTTCTGTTTAGATTCCCATGAGATCATGCAGCATTTATTTTTCTCTGTCTGATTTGTTTGACCTAGCATAATGCCCTCAAGCTCCATGCATGTCTTTACGAACAGCAAGATTTCCTTTTTTTAAGAGATAATATTCCACTGTATGTATGTGTGTATGTGTATATATACACATATATATAGCACATTTTTTGCATCCATTCATCCGCTGATGGACACTCAGGCTGTTTCCATGTCTTGGCTATTTTAATAATGCTGCAATATCTTTTCAAGACTGTGATTTCATTTCCTTCAGATATATCCAGAAGTGGAATTGCTGGACTGTAACTGGTGAGCATCTTAAGGGAAGAAACCATAGGTTATGTTTCTTGATATTTCTACTGCATAGCGCAATTCTTGATAACTAATTAGTAGACAGTCAACAAATATTTAATTAATTAGACTGACTTAAATCCACAGGCATTAAGATATGGAAGAATATTAGGATATGGAAGAATATTAACTCACTTCCCCCCAGAGTCATATAACACAATACACATGAGGAAAGGAAGCACTCTTCTATTATTAAATTCTCATCATATATCTTTAGGCTTTCTTCTTAAGACATGTGCTTATAAAGCCTTTGAGCTTAGTATATTGTTTGCTGAAAGACTATGGGAGCTAGCAGGAATTTCCCCTCAGTAGGTGGATTCCCCAGTGTGTAGCAGGTAATGTAGTGCCTGACAGAATGCAAATGAAACTATGGGTATGGCTATGTTTTCAGAGCCAGTGGACACTAAGAGGGTAGAATGTGGTCAGTTAATTTGAAATGCATGGTAATGTGTTGATTCAAGTCAAAGATAAGCCTGCTTTCATAAATAGTCCTTCTCTCCCCAGTAAATAGGCTAGAAGAGATGATTTTCTGACAGGAATGAGACTTCAGAACTGGGGCACTCCTAAATGAAGGGGCCTATTTAGTTAATTATGGGGCCACCTTGTGAATGTGCTCCTAGAGGCTAGAAATGAATACTATCCTTTGTGCTAAAGGACCAGTAGGTGATGGTGTCAGCCAGCTTCAGTCCTGTTTGTGAAGAGCCCACACTTCCTTGGATAATCAGCTCAACTGTTAGGTCTATTTAATAATTAGAGAACCCACATGTTGAGCGTCCGACTTCAGCTCAGGTCATGATCTCACGTGGGGCTTCAGCTAACAAGGAGTAGTAGAGAGCAATGGAGGGGGGTGAATTTTTTCATCCCTTTCAAAAGAGAATTTTCATGAGTGTATGTATGTTCTGGATTGTAAGTCTGACTTATGTCCTGAGGCATGGGAGGGTCCTGCTCCAGGGTATCCAAACTCATATTCCAGTTCAGCATGTGGCATTCTAGCTCTGTGTTCTGTTCACAAATTTTAAGGAAATAATACAACCCAAAATTTCTACAGGACTTGACATTTCCTGTAGAAAACTCCTTGTGTAGAACACATAAAATCAATTGAAGGAGTGACATTGGTGGAGTACCTAGTAATTTCTTTTTAATTCATTCATTACATTTTACTCAATACTTACTAAATGCTGGTAAGAATCTCCATTGTACTTATATCCAGTTCTCAATTTCTGTTGATTGTACTTCTTAAGGTAAAAAATGCGGGCCATAGAGTCAAAATACCTGCATTTGAATTCTCATTTATGTGAATACATATTTATGTAATCTCAGATTCTTTATGTGTAAAATCATATCTATTTCCCAAGGATGATGTGAAGAAAGAAATGTGTTAATATAGGTTAGGCATGTAGATCAGTGACTGGCACCACTGTTGTTTAACATAGTGTGGGAAGTTTTAGCCTCAGCAATCAGACAACAAAATGAAATAAAAGGCATCCAGGTTGGCAAAGAAGAAGTCAAACTCACTTTTTGCAGATAACATGATATTCTACATGGAAAACCTGAAAGACTACACCAAAAACCTGCTAGAACTGATCCATGAATTCAGCAAAGTCACAGGATATAGAATCAATGTACAGAAATTGGCTGCATTTCTATATACCAATAATGAAGCAATAGAAAGAGATATCAAGAAATTGATCCCATTTACAGCTGCACAAAGAACCATAAAATACCTAGGAATAAACCTAACCAAAGAGGTAAAAGATCTATGTGCTGAGAATTATAGAAAATTTATGAAATAAATTGAAGAAGACACAAAGAAATGGAAAAACATTCCATGCTTATGGATAGGAAGAACAAATATTGTCAAAATGTCAATACTACCCAAAGCAATCTACACATTCAATACAATACCAATCAAAATAGCATTCTTCTCAGGGCTAGAACAAACAATCCTAAAATTTGTATGGAACCACAAAAGAGTCCAGATAGCCAAAGTAATGTTGAAAAAGAAAACCAAAGCTGGAGGCATCGCAATCCCAGACTTTAGCCTGGACTACAAAGGTGTAATCATCAAGACAGTATGGTACTGGCACAAAAACACACACATAAACCAATGGAACACAATAGAGAACACAGAATTGGACCCACAAATGTATGGCCAATGAATCTTTGACAAAGCAGGAAAGAGTATCCAAAGGAAAAGAGACAGTCTCTTTAGCAAATGGTGCTGGGAGAACTGGACAACAACATACAGAAGAATGAAACTGGACCACTTTCTTACAACATACACAAAAAATAAATTAAAATGAATGAAAAACCTAAATGTGAGACAGGAAACTGTCAAAATCCTAGAGGAGAAAACAGGCAACAACCTCTTTGACTTCAGCCACAGCAACTTTATACTCAACACCTCTCCAAAGTCAAGTGAAATAAAAGCAAAAATGAACTTTTGGGACCTCATCAATATAAAAAGCTTATGCACAGCAAAGGAAACAATCAACAAAACTAAAAGGCAGCCAGTGGAATGGGAGAAGATATTTGCAAATGATATATCAGATAAAGGGTTAGTATCCAAAGTCTATAAAGAACTTAACCAAACTCAACACCTGAAAAAAACAAATAATCCAGTGAAGAAATGGGCAGAAGATGTGAATAGACACTTTTTCAGGAAGACATCCAGATGACTAAAAGACACATGAAAAGATGCTCAGCATCACTCATCATCAGGGAAATACAATCAAAACCACACTGAGACACCAACTTACATCAGTCAGAGTAGCTGAAATTAAAAACTCAGGAAACAGATTGTTGGTGAGGATGTGGAGAAAGGGGAACCCTCTTGCGCTATTGGTAGGAATGCAAACTGGTGCAGGAACTCTGGAAAAAGGTGTGGAGGTTCCTGAAAAAATTAAAAATAGAACTACCCTACAACCCAATAATAACACTACTAGGAATTTATCCAAAGGACAGAGGAGTGATGATTCATACAGGGACATGCACCCCGATGTTATTAGCAGCACTATCAACAATACCCAAGGTATGGAAAGAGCCCAAATATCCATAAACTGATGAATGGATAAAGAAGATGTACAACACATCTTCTATATCTATCTATCTATCTATCTATCTATCTAATGGAATACTACTTGGAAATGAAAAAGAATGAAATCTTGCCATTTGCAACAATGTGGATGGAACTGGAAGGTATTCTACTAAGCAAAATAAGTCAGTCAGAGAAAGACAGATAGCATATGTTCTCACTCATATGTGAAATTTGAGAAACTTAACAGAAGGCCGTGGGGGAGGGAAGGAAAAAAACTGAGCGGGAGTCAAACCATAACTACTCTTAAATACAGAGAACAAACTGAGGGTTGATGGAGAAAGGGCAGAGAGGAGGGGGAAATGAGTGATGGGCATTGAGGAGGGCACTTGGGATGAGCACTGGGTGTTGTTTGTAAAGTGATGAATATTGAGAATCTACTCCCGAAGCCAAGAGCACACTGTATACTCTGTACATTAGCTAACTTGACAATAAATTATATTAAAAAAAGAAATATGTGAAGGAGATTAGAGTACACTTATTGTGATGAGCACTGAGTAATGTATAGAGTAATGTATAGTAGTATCAACTCATTATATTGTACACCTGAAACTGATACAACACTATGTGTTAATTTTTTAAATGTCTTTTACTTTTGAGAGAGAGACACAGAGCCTGAGTTAAGGAGTGGCAGAGAGAGAGAGGGAGACACAGAATCTGAAGCAGGCTCCAGGCTCTGAGCTGTCAGCACAGAGCCTGATGCAGGTCTTAAGTCCATGAACCGTTAGATCATGACTTAAGCTGAAGTCAAATGCTCAACCGACTGAGCCACCCAGGTGCCCCTTCCTCAGTGATTTTTAAGTGAGAGTGGCAACTGCTATCAGGACTTGGGATAGATTCGGATTTTACAAGTGGACCCATATAGACCTGGCTACCTATATAGACCTGCCTCATTAACCCCACAATAATATGATCTCAAATTGTATGTGGTTGAAATTATTCAACCCATTTGTTGTGCTGTGGCAGAGTTTAACTAATACTGTGTAATTTAAGAAAAGTTGTTATTTACAAACTTGATCTGAAAATTAATAGTTTGACTATATTTAAACAATTATAAAAAATAATGTAAATATGCCTTTCACAACTGCAACTATAAGAAAATAACAAGCAATAAATTTATAAGAAGAAAATTAAAGCATTTTAATTAGTAAAAATGCATGTCTTGTTTAAGAAAGAAAAGTCTTGATATTGTGAGGATGTCAATTCACATTAAATTAATCTATAAATTTAATACATGCTGAATGAAACACTACTAAATGACTTGAGATATTTTATATTTTGTACATGGGGTGGAGGATTTAACAAAATTATTCAAAACGTAGGTGTCACTTGGAGTTCCCTCAACCTGTGAGACATTCTTAGGACTGCCTTCACCTCTTTAATTTCATAATCTAAGAAAGTCCTAAACCCTTCATAAGAGTTCTGTAAATCTCTGGGATCTATATCCCATGACCTTTTTGCCTTGGGGCTCTTTGGGTAATTTTTTTTCCCCACAGCTTACTGATCTCACTTTGATACTCAGCTCCTCTTTAGTTTCTACAGCTGAAACGGTCTCTTTAAGAATTTGTATATTTGGCAGACTTAAACTAAAATCAGAAGAAGAGCATGCAGAGAAGGATTTTATATCCCACCAATAGAAATGCTTTCTATTCAGTCCCTCGCAGATTGAATTTTCCCTCCAAGTCCACAATCTTCTTCTGTGTTATACAGTAGGAACCTTCTTTTCTGATGTCTTGGTGCCTTGCAGTGGCTCAAGTATCTCTTAGGAAATTTATTAAGGCATTTCTCCAAAGCACTGAATATCCCTCTTAAGTAAAAATTCTGTATATAAAAATGTTACTTTACTATGGATTGTTCAATACATACCAAAAATCTGAAAACTCTGGGGGGAAAAAAGGGTAATGGTCTAATCTTACGTGATATAGAGACTAAGTCTATGTTAATTAGAACAGAATAGCACTGGCACAGGAAAAACTCACAGTGAGAACGAGCAAAATGCGAGAATCTAGATATGAAGAATCCACTGGGATTGATGGTATCATATTGAGGAGTCTGGCAGAGACCACCACTTTACCCCTAATAGTCTTTTGTTGACTTTTCCCAGAGCTCAGCCGTTTTTAGGTGGGCACATGCATGCTCAAAATGAACAATACTTTTTGCAGCATCTTTTACAAATACGTCTAGCCAAGAGATTAAGTTTTAGCCAATGAAATTTAAGCTGAAGTGTTATGTAACAACTTTTGGGAAACTGCCTTAAAAGTCAATTTATGTCTCACCCTTTTCTTGTTTTCTTCTTCACCCTATTCTTCATCCTGTTGCTTAGCATACAAATGAAACCTATGTGAATCAAATAGCACCACATTTTGACTCACATTTGATATGGACCCAAAAGCCCCACATTTTAGAGATAGTACATCAGTGAGACAGTGTGTGTCTCTGGGGGATTTAATGGATTAGAGCCACTATAGAAACCCCAGACTACTGGCCTCCACTGCAACATAAAAATATACTTTTTTCTTGTGTATGACACGTTTATGTTTAGTATCTAAGTCACAAGTAAACCTAATCCTGATTTGGGTGATGAGTACCATCAGTGGGTAAAAAGATGGATTATCGTGGTGCCTGGGTGGGTCAGTCAGTTAAACATCTGACTCTTGGCTTCAGCTCAGGTCATAATCTTACAGTTTTGTGGCTGTGAACCCCACATTGGGCTCTGCACAGAGGCTACCTGGGATTCTCTGTCTCCTTCTGTGCCCCTCCCCCACTGGCACTGTCTCTGTCTTTCCCAAAATAAATAAACTTAAAAAAAAAAAAAAGAGAGCTGGATTATCCAGGAGGTGGTATGAGAGAAACTAGCTATGTATATAGGAAAAAGCCTTGCTACTCCAGTGCTCAAATCTAAATCTAGATAAATCAAAATTTTGAGCTTCAAAATTTAAAAACCCCCAAATATGAGAAAGTAAGTGAGACTATTTTATTTCTTGAAATGAGGTAGGGCCTTCTATGTAGAATGGGAAACAAAAAATTCATAAAGGAAAATAATGAATTTGAATACATATGTTAAAAATTTGTAGACTTCTGTAGGGAAATATACATACATACTCTACAAGTAAGATAAATGGATAAAGAATGAATATAAAATATCTTCAATATACAGGACAAAGGACTAATTTCTTAAATGTACAAGGAAAGATGAGCAATCTAAATAGATAACAAATAAAGGCTATGAACAGAGAATCTGTAATAAACAGTCTGTAACAATTTAAAAAATATTGTTTACTTTCATTCATAATGAAATTGATAAAAAAAAAATCAAAGATACTGTACCTAAAAGAGAAAAGGACTAAAAATACAAACGTAAAGTAAACATAAAGTAAACATCAGTGCCTTATGGAATAATGTGCGGAGTCTATCATAATTCTAGTTTAAGTTATAGGAGGGGGGAAGTGAGCTAAAGAATGTAAAAAAAAATAGTCGCCCCAAATCTGCCACATTTGATGAAAGTATAAACGTATAGATCTAAGAATCTCAATAAGTCCCAAGCAACATAAACACAAAGAAAACCATTTCAAAGCAAATCACAAACTTCTGAAAATAGGCACCGAAATGAAAAATTTTAAAGCAACTAAAGGAAAAGAAGACTTAAAAAGGAACAAAGAGAGCATTCAAAGGAACAAAGATAAGGATCCACAGAATGCTTGCTATAACTATGGAAGCTAAAATTAAAAAAAAAAAGATTCTTTTAAATGTTCAAAAGAATCTATACACATGGAATTCTATGCAAAAATATCCTTCTAAAATGAAAAATAAAAACTTTCTGAAACCGAAAAGCAAAAGCAGTACCAGTAAGTTCATTGTCAGAGGACTTACAGTACTTGAAATGTTAAAGGAAATGTAAAGGAAGATGGCACCAAATAGAAATCCAGATCTATACAAAGGAATGAAAAATGCCACAAACAGTAGAAATGGGGGTAAATGTAAGAAATTTACATTTAGCATTTAAAATTATTTTTCAAAGATAAAGCAAAAATAACTTGCTGAGATTTATAACATAGAGAAGCAAAATAGATAACAACATTAGATGGGGGAAAATAGATATGTACTGTTGTGAGATTCTTACACATATATGGTGTAATATAATTTGATGGTAGAATGTGATAGGTAAATTAAAAAATTATATTGTAAAACCTAAAGAAGCACTAAAAATGAATAAGCCATTAGTAGAGATAAAACTGAATTCTATAAAATATTTAAATTTTTAAAAAGGCAGGAAAAAGAGGAAAAATTGGGAAAAATACAAAATGTAGTCAGTACCTGAAAGATGGTGGCATAGGGGGATGCTGGGCTCACCTTGTCCTGCTGATCACTTAGATTCCACCCACATCTGCCTAAGTAACCCAGAAAACCACCAGAAGACTAGCAGAATGGACTCTCTGGAGCCAAGCATAGACAAGAGGCACATGGAAGAGGGTAGGAATGGTGGAGAGGTGGTGCATGCTACACGGACTGGTGGGAGGGAGCCAGGGTGATGGAGAGGTAGCCCTCCGGGCCAGGCAGAGCACCTGAAGTCTGGCTTGCAGAAAGCAGAGGGGCCAGATTGGGTGATTTCTGACAGCCAGCGGGACTTAACATCTGGAGTGTTAAAAGTCAACAGCTCCGCTCTCGGAGAACAAGGAGGTTGAGAGGACACTGGGAGGGTAATTTTTGAGTCCCGGAAGACAGAGCTCAGCCCGGCGGGGGAACAAAGTCTCTGGCAAGTGCTATATCCCTCTCCCATCCCCTAGCCGAAATTCAAACAGGAACCAGTTCCCATTAACGAACTTGCTTGCACTACGCAAACGCCCAATGCTTGCTTCTGTGGATCCATCCCTCTGATGGTTTGCCTCCCTCCTGATGATGCAGGGCCCCTTCTGCAGGGGACCACTGTCTGCAAAGCGAGCTAAGCCTGCCCCTCCCACTTTCTGCACCTTGCGAATCCACCCCAGCTAATACACCAGATCCCATTGAGGCAGCACCACAAGGCTGGTAGTGTGCAAGCAGCCCACACGGGGGAGACCCACAGTGAGTCCTGCCCCTGGGAGAGGGAAGATAAGGTACACACCAGTCTGAATGCGGCCTCACCCAGCAAAACAAGTTACTCTGGACAGCACAGGGGAAGTACTCTGCAGTTTGGAGCCACTGCAGGGACTACCCAAAATGACCAAAGGGAAAAATTCTCAAAAGAAACTCCAGGAAGTAGCAACAGCTAACAAATTGATGAAAAACGATTTAAGCAATATAACAGAACAAGAATTTATAATTATAGTGATAAAATTAATCGCTGAGTTTGATAAAAGCTAGAGGACAGCAGAGAATCTATTGCTACAGAGATCAAGGGACTAAGAAATAGTCATGAGGAGCTAAAAAATGCTATAAATGAGGTTCAAAATAAAATGGAGGCGGCCATAGCATGGATTGAAGAGGCAGAGGAGAGAATAGGTGAATTAGAAGATAAAACTATGGAAAAGAGGAAGCTGAGAAAAAGAGAGATAAAAAAATGCCAGAGTATGAGGAGAGATTAGAGAACTAAGTGATGCAATCAAATGGGACAATATCCGTATCATAGGAATTCCAAAGGAAGAAGAGCGAGAGAAAGGAGCTGAAGGTGTACTTGAACAAATCATAGCTGAGAACTTCCCTGATCTGGGGAGGGAAAAAGGCATTGAAATCCAAGAGGCATAGAGAACTCCCTTCAGACGTAACTTGAATCGATCTTCTGCACGACATATCATAGTGAAACTGGCAAAATACAAGATAAAGAGAAAATTCTGAAAGCAGCTAGGGATAAACAGGCACTAACTTACAAAGGGAGACCCATAAGAGTAGCGGCAGACCTATCTACTGAAACTTGGCGGGCCAGAAAGGAATGGCAGGAAATCTTCAATGTGATGAGCAGAAAAATATGCAGCCGAGAATCCTTTATCCAGCAAATCTGTCATCCAGAATAGAAGGAGAGATAAAGGTCTTCCCAAAAAAACAAAAACTGAAGGAATTCATCACCACAAGAGATCCTAAAGGGGATTCTGTGAGTGAAATGTTGCAAGGACCACAAAGTACCAGAAACATCACTACAAGCATGAAACCTACAGACATCACAATGACTCTAAACCCATATCTTCCTATAATAACACTTAATGTAAATGGAATAAATGCCCCAACCAAAAGATATAGGGTATCAGAATGGATAAAAAAACAAGAGCCATCTATTTGCTGTCTACAAGAAACTCATTTTAGACCTGAGGACAACTTCATGATTGAAAGTGAGGGGATGGAGAACTATCTATCATGCTACTGGAAGTCAAAAGAAAGCTGGAGTAGCCATACTTATATCAGACAAACTAGACTTTAAATTAAAGGCTGTAACAAGAGATGAAGAAGGGAATTATATAATAATTACAGGGTCTATCCATCAGGAAGAGCTAATTATAAATGTCTATGTGCCGAACACGAGAGCCCCCAAATATATAAAACAATTACAAACATAAGCAACCTTATTGAAAAGAATGTGGTAATTGCAGGGGACTTTAACATTCCACTTACAGAAATGCATAGATCATCTAGACACATGGTCAATAAAGAAACAAGGGCCCTGAATGATACATTGGATCAGATGGACTTGACAGATATATTTAGAACTCTGCATCCCAAAGGAACAGAATATACTTTCTTCTCGAGTACACATGGAACATTCTCCAAGATAGATCACATACTGGGTCACAAAACAGCCCTTCATAAGTATACAAGAATTGAGATCATACCATGCATACTTTCAGACCACAATGCTATGAAGCTTGAAATCAACCACAGGAAAAAGACTGGAACACTTCGAAAACCATGGAGGTTAAAGACCCCCTACTAAAGGATGAATGGGTCAACCAGGCAATAAGACAAGAAATTAAGAAATATATGGAAACAAATGAAAATGAAAATACAACAACCCAAACACTTTGGGATGCAGCGAAGGCAGTCCTCAGAGGAAAATACATTTCAATCCAGGCCTATCTCAAGAAACAAGAAAAATCCCAAACATAAATCTAACTGCACACCTAAAGGAAATAGAAGCAGAACAGCAGAGACATCCCAAACCCAGCAGAAGAAGAGAAATAAGAAAGATCAGAGCAGAAATAAACAATATAGAATCTAAAAAAACTGTAGAGCAGATCAATGAAACCAAGAGTTGGTTTTTTAAAACAATAAACAAAATTGTTAAACCTGTAACCAGGCTTCCCAAAAAGAAAAGGGAGAGGACCCAAACAGATAAAATCATGAATGAAAATGGAATTATTACACCAATCCCTCAGAAATACAAGCAATTATCAGGGAATACTGTGAAAATTATATGCCAACAAACTGGACAACCTGGAAGAAATGGACAGATTCCTAAGCACCCACACACTTCGAAAACTCAAAGAGGAAGAAATAGAAAACTTGAACAGACCCATAACCCGTGAATAAATTGAATCAGTTATCAAAAATCTTCCGACAAATAAGAGTCCAGGACCAGATGCCTTCCCTGGGGAATTCTATGAGACATTTAAAGCAGAAATAATACCTATCCTTCTCAAGTTTTCCAAAAAATAGAAAGGGAAGGAAAACTTCCAGACTCATTCTGTGAAAGCCAGCATTACTTTGATTCCCAAACCAGACAGAGACTCAGCAAAAAAAGAGAACTACAGGCCAATATCCCTGTATGGGATTGCATCCCAATATGGATGCAAAAATTCTCAATAAGATACTAGCAAATCAAATTCAACAGCATATGAAAAGAATTATCCACTATGATCAAGTGGGTTTCATTCCTGGGCTTCAGGGCTGGTTCAACATTTGCAAATCAATCAATGTAATACATCATATTAATAAAAGAAAAGAAAACCATATGATCCTGTCAATCAATGCAGAAAAAGCATTTGACAAAATTCAGTGTCCTTCATAATAAAAACCCTTGAGAAAGTTGGGATAGAAGGAACATACTTAGACATCATAAAAGCCATTTATGAAAAGCCCACAGCTAATATCATCCTCAATGGGGAAAAACTGAGAGCTTTCCCCCTGAGATCAGGGACACGACACAGGGATGCCCACTCTCACCGCTGTTTTTTAACATAGTGTTGGAAGTTCTAGCATCAGCAATCAGACAGCAAAAGGAAATCAAAGGCATCAGAATTGGCAAGGATGAAGTCAAGCTTTCACTTTTTGCAGATGACATATTATACATGGAAAACCTGATAGACTCCACCAAAAGTCTGCTAGAACTGATACATGAATTCAGGAAAGTCGCAGGATACACAATCAATGCACAGAAATCAGTTGCATTCTTATACACTCATAATGAAGCAATGGAAAGACAAATAAAGAAACTGATCCCATTCACAATTGCACCAAGAATCCTAAAGTACCTAGGAATAAACCTAACCAAAGATATAAAAGATTTTTATGCTGAAAACTATAGATAGCTTATGAAGGAAATTGAAGAAGATACAAAGAAATGGAAAAACATTCTGTGCTCATGGATTGGAAGAATAAATATTGTTAAAACGTCAATACTACCAAAGGAATCTACACATTCAATGCAAACGCAATCAAAATTGCACCAGCATTCTTCTCGAAGCTAGAACAAGCAATCCTAAAATTTGTATGGAACCACAGAAGACCCCAAATAGCCAAAGTAATATTGAAGAAGAAGACGAAAGCAGAAGGCATCAAAATCCCAGACATTAGCATCTACTACAAAGCTGTAATCATCAAGACAGCTTGGCATTGCCACAAAAACAGACACATAGACCAATGGAATAGAATAGAGACTCCAGAATTGGACCCACAAAAGTATGGCCAACTAATGTTTGACAAAGCAGGATAGAATATCCAATGGAAAAAAAGACATTCTCTTTAACAAATGGTGCTGGGAGAGCTGGACAGCTACATGCAGAAGAATGAAACTAGACCACTTTCTTACACCATTCACAAAAATAAACTCAAAATGGATAAAGGACCTGAATGTGAGACAGGAAACCATCAAAACCCTAGAGGAGAAAGCAGGAAAAAACCTCTCTGACCTCTGCTACAGCAATTTCTTTCTTGATACATCCCCAAAGGCAAGGGAATTAAAAGCAAAAATGAACTACTAGGACCTCATGAAGATAAAAAGCTTCTGCACAGCAAAGGAAACAACAACAAAACTAAAAGGCAACCAACGGAAGGGGAAAAGATATTTGCAAATGACATATTGGACAAAGGGCTAGTATCCAAAATCTATAAAGAGCTCACCAAATTGCACACCTGAAAAACATAATCCAGTGAAGAAATGGGCAGAAAACATGAATAGACACTTCTCTAAAGAAGACATCCGGATGGCCAACAGGCACATGAAAAGATGCTCAACATCACTTCTTGCCAGGGAAATATAAATCAAAAACACAGTGAGATACCACCTCACGCTGGTCAGAGTAGCTAAAGTGAACAAGTCAGGAGATTATAGATGCTGGAGAGGATGTGGAGAAACAGGAGCCCTCCTGCACTATTCGTGGGAATGCAAACTGGTGCAGCCACTCTGGAAAACAGTGTGGAGGTTCCTCAAAAAATTAAAAATAGACCTACCCTGTGACCCAGCAATAGCACTGCTGGGAGTTTACCCAAGGGATACAGGAGTGCTGATGCATAGGTTCACTTGTACCCCAGTGTTTATAGCAGCACTCTCAACAATAGCCAAATTATGGAAAGAGCCTATATGTCCATCAACTGACGAATGGATAAAGAATTGTGGTTTATATACACAATGGAATACTACGTTGCAGTGAGAAAGAATGAAATACGGTCTTTTGTAGCAACGTGGATGGAATTGGAGAGTGTTATGCTAAGTGAAATAAGTCATACAGAGAAAGATAGATACCATATGTTTTCACTCTTATGTGGATCCTGAGAAATTTAACAGAAGACCATGGGGAAGGGGAAGGAAAAAAAAAAGTTAGAGAAGGAGAGAGCCAAACCATAAGAGACTCTTAAAAACTGAGAATAAACTGAGGGTTGATGGGGAGTGGGAGGGAGGGGAGGGTAGGTGATGGGCATTGAGGAGGGTACCTGTTGGAAGGAGCATTGGGTGTTGTATGGAATCCAATTTGACGATAAATTTCATATTGAAATAAAAAGAAAGAGTATTGGGGAAATCAGTAAAAAAAAGAGGAGAAACCTTGGAGGAGGTGCCAGTTCACATCTCAGCTTCCTGAAAATCTGAGTGGACATCAGTTGTTAGCTGGTGGTCCATTTCTTCTTTGTAGTAAAAGAGGTCCCCGCCCCCACCTGCCTCCAATTTCCTTAAGGAAACCGCCCTTCCCACTTCCAGTTTGGTTAGTCAGTCTTACCCTCTGCTCCAGTAAATCAATGAAGCCTTAATTGGCTACCATCATTAGCCAAGGGAGGAGAAGATGACCCAGCCTAGACAAAGGAGACCTAAAACAACCCCTGCTAGGATTTCTGGTGGGGGGGGGAGCTTTCTCATTTCAAAGAAGGATGCTGCTTGCAACTTGGATATAGCAAAAAAGCGTGTATGTCTCAGAAATAGTCTTCCAACCAAAAGGACAATTTTAGCTACAGGTTAATGACTGAGGGATAAACAATTTAAAAAGAAATAAATAAACTGGAATGTTGGTTTGAGATGCTCGATCAAGCCATACCTGAAGTAAGACCTACCTCTGGAATAATTAGTAATGTGCACAATAAATTCCTTTTATTGTTTAAAAAAAGAAAAGAAAAGAAAATGTAAAGGAAGATGGTAGTTGTAAACTCAAAGCATTGATATTAAATGCATTAAAATGAAATGGCCTAAACACTCCAAGTACAGGACAGTGGTGTCACTATGGATAAAGCAGCAAGATTTCGCCATCTGTCTAGAAGTAAACCACTTCTAACATAAGGTCACAGATTTAAAGTAAAACAATGAATATATAGAAGCCATGAGCAACTAGTAGAAAGAAAGCTGGAGTGGCTATGTTAACATTAGGCAAAATAGATATCAAATAAGATATATTATCAGAGATAAAGACAGATATTTCATAATGATAAATGGGTCAATTCAAAATGGGCCTAGAAAAGGTAGTACACCTAAATGTGTACATACCCATAACAGAGCTTCAAATTTCAGGAGGTAAACAATGACAAATGTGAAAGTGGAAATTTGGCAAATCTATAATTTTAGCTACAGGTTTCAACTTTTCCTTTCTCAGCAATTATTCAAACATGCATGCATACATGAAATGAGTAAGATTATAAAGGTGTGAAAAACACTATCAACCATCTTGACCTATTTTATACTTATACACGTTCTACAGAATAACAATAGTTTCATGTTCATGTGGCCTGTATACTAGGCCACATAACAAATCTCAACAAATTTTAAAATACTGAAATCAAACCAAGCATAGTCTCTGACAATAACAATATTAAATTAGGAATGCATAATGAAGAGATACTTGGAGAAAGAATTTTGGAGGAATCTGCATCATCAGTAAGGCACTTAATACATTTCCACTATAGTGTGAGGTAGATAAAAGGACAATAAAGTCAGTTCAAGAGGATCTATAATTGCTCTGAGCAGTTCATAATGTTCTGAACAGGCAACATGTAGTATTTTCCTACACACTTTTATTTATATTTTCCCATTGAGTAAATGAAAATGCTCAGCCAATTTAAGAGAAAGATGTGTCTGTCCTATAAATTGTATTATTTTGAATAAATAAATACTGAAAGCAACAAAGATTAGAATGGACCAGAGAACACCACCAAAAACTCCAATTATACAAGCAACATAATGGCAATAAATTCATATCTTTCAATACTCACTCTAAACGTCAATGGACTCAATGCTCCAATCAAAAGACATAGGGTAACAGAATGGATAAGAAAACAAGATACATCTGTATGCTGTTTACAAGAGACCCACTTTAGACCTAAAGACACCTTCAGATTGAAAATAAGGGGATGGAGAACCATCTATCATGCTAATGGTCAACAAAAGAAAGCCAGAGTAGCCATACTTATATCATACAATCTAGACTTTAAAATAAAGACTGTATCAAGAGATGCAGAAGGGCATTATATCATAATCAAGGGGGTATATCCACCAAGAAGACCTAACAATCGTAAACATTTATGCGCCAAATGTGAGAGCACCCAAATACATAAATCAATTAATCACAAACATAAAGAAATTCATCAATAGTAATACCATAATAGTAGGAGACTTTGACACCTCACTCACAGCAATGGACAAATCATCTAGTCAAAAAATCAACAAGGAAACAATGGCTTTGAATGGCACACTGGACCAGATGGACTTAACAGATATATTCAGAACATTTCATCCTAAAGCAGAGGAATATACATCTTCTCCAGTGCACATGGAACGTTCTCCAGAATAGATCACATACTGGGACACAAATCAGCCCTCAGAGTACAAAGATATTGAGATCATACCATGCATATTTTCAGACCACAATGCTATGAAATTCAAAATCAACCACAAGAAAAAAATTTGGAAAGTAACAAATACTTGGAGACTGAAGAACATCCTACTAAAGAATGAATGGGCTAACCAAGCAGTTAAAGAGGAAATTAAAAAGTACCTGGAAGCCAATGAAAAAGATAACATCATGACCCAAAATCTCTGGGATGCAGCAAAGGTGGTCATAAGAGGAGAGTATAATGCAATCCAGGCCTTCCTAAAGAAGGAAGAAAGATCTCAGATACACAACCTAACATTATGCCTTAAGGAACTGGAAAAACAACAGCAAATAAAACACAAAACCAGCAGAAGACAGGAAATAATAAAGATAAGAGCAGAAGTTAATGTTATCAAAACCAAAAAAAAAAAAAACAGTAGTACAGATGAATGAAACCAGAAGCTGGTTCTTTGAAAGAATTAACAAAATTGATAAACCACTAGCCAGTTTGATCAAGAAGAAAAAGGAAAGGACCCAAACAAATAAAATCAAGAATGAAAGAGGAGAGATCACAACCAACACAGCAGAAATAAAAACAATAATAAGAGATTATTATGAGCAATCATATGCCAATGAAATGGACAATCTGGAAGAAATGGACAAATTCCTAGAAACATAAACACTACCAAAACTGAAACAGAAGAAATAGAAAATTTGAACAGACCCATAACCAGTAAGGACATCAAACCAGTAATCAAAAATCTGCCAAAAAACAAGAGTCCAGGGCCAGATGGCTTTCCAGGGGAATTCTACCAAACATTTAAGGAAGAGTTAACACCTATTCTCTTGAAGCTGTTCCAAAAAATAGAAATGGAAGGAAAACTTCCAAACTCTTTGTATGAAGCCAGCATTACCTTGATTCCAAAGCCAGACAGAGACCCCACTAAAAAGGAGAACTATAGACCACTTTCCCTGATGAACATGTATGCAAAAATACTCAACAAGATGTTAGCCAACCGGATCCAATAATGCACTAAAAAAAATTATCCACCGTGACCAAGTGGGATTTATATGTGGGATGCGGGGCTGGTTCAATATCTGCAAAACACTTAACATGATTCATCACATCAATAAAAGACAGGACAAGAACCATATGATCCTCTCAATAGATGCAGAGAAAGCATTTGACAAAATACAACATCCTTTCTTGATAAAAGCCCTCAAGAAAGTAGGGATAGGAGGAGCATACGTCGAGATCATAAAAGCCATATATGAACGACCCAACGCTAATATCATCCTCAATGGGGAAAAACTGAGAGCTTTCCCCCTAAGGTCAGGAACAAGACAGGGATGCCCACTGTCACCACTGTTATTCAACATGGTATTGGAAGTCTTAGCCTCTGCAATCAGAGAACACAAAGAAATAAAAGGCATCTAAATCAGCCAGGAGGAGGTCAAACTTTCACTCTTCGCAGATGACATGATACTATATATGGAAAACCCAAAAGATTCCACCAAAAAACTGCTAGAATTGATTCAGAATAGCTAACATTAACAACTCAGGCAACAACTGATGTTGGTGAGGATGCGGAGAATGAAGATCTCTTTTGCACTGCTGGTGGGAATGCAAGCTGCTGCAGCCACTCTGGAGAACAGTATGGAGGTTCCTCAAAAACTAAAAATAGAACTACCCTACGACCCAGCAATTGCACTATTAGGCATTTATCCATGGGATACAGGTGTGCTGTTTCGAAGGGACACATGCACCCCCATGTTTATAGCAGCACTCTCAACAATAGCCAAAGTATGGAAAGAGCCCAAATGTCCATCGATGGGTGAATGGATAAAGAAGATGTGGTATATGTATATACAATGGAGTATTAGTCGGCAATCAAAAAGAATGAAGTCTTGCCATTTGCAACTACATGGATGGAACTGGAGGGTATTATGCTAAGTGAAATTAGAGAAAGACAAAAATCATATGATTGCACTCATATGAGGACTTTAAGAGACAAAACAGATGAACATAAGGGAAGGGAAACAAAAACAATATAAAAACAAGGAGGGGGGACAAAACAGAAGAGACTCATAAATATGGAGAACAAACTTAGGGCTACAGGAGGGGTTGTGGGAGGTGGGATGGGCTAAATTAGTAAGAGACATTAAAGAATCTACTCCTGAAATCATTGTTGCACTATATGCTAACTAATTTGGATGTAATTTATGAAAATAAAAAATAAAACAAGTTAACAAAAAATAAAATGAATGATTGCTTTTTAAAAAGAAATGAAGAAAAAGTTAAGAAAAACAAACTGTAAAATTTGAGCAAAAAATATGAAGACACTTTAGCAAGGAAGGAAGATATGCATATAATAAATGAGTACAAGAAAAGATTCTGAACATCATCAGTCACTGGGCAGTTATCAAATGAAACCCCACTGAAACACCACTAGCTAAAATTAAAGAGACTGGCCATACCAAATTTTGGTGATAATATGGAGTAACCGGAATTCTCATTTCCTAACGCTAGTAATTTTAAATAGTACAGGCACTTTGGAAAACACTTTGAAAGTTTTTTTTGTTTGTTTGCTTTACATTGAGGTGAAATTCATATAACAACATTAATGAATTTAAGAGTCCAATCCAATAGAATATTCGTTTTTCTTAATTTTTTCATTTGAGTATAGTTGACACACAGTGTTACATTAATGTCAGGTGTATAGCATTGTCATTCAACTTCTCTGTACATTATGCTACATTCACCACAAGGGTACCTACCATCTGTCACTATACAACACTATTGCAGTGTCATTGACCATATTCCTTATGCTGTGCCTTGTATTCCACAGTGGCTGCAGCATTTTATAATCCTTCCAACAATGTATTAGGGTTCCAATTTCTCCTTATCATCATAAAAACTTATTTTCCATTTTTTAAATTATAGCTATCCTATTGGATAAGAAGTGGCAGCTCATCGTGGATCTGTTGTGCCAGCATTAAAAAAAAAAATTACACATACACCTACCATACCCTCTAGCCATTTGCAATATTATAAATTTCCCCAAAAGAAATGAAAGCATTTATTCACAGAAAAACATGTATAAGAATGTTTGTGGCAGTTTTATTTGCTATAGACCAAACCTACAAGCAACCCAAATGCCCACCAAAGGTGAATGGATAAGCAAATTACAGTATATCCATATATTGGAATACTAATGAGCAACATGGATGTATTTTTAAAATGCTGATAGAAGGAAACCAGTGTATTTCATTTACATAATGGGCTAAGAAAGCACATCAGGTGTTCCCTGTAGTTGTAGATTTAGGGGTGAAGAGAGGAAGGCATTACAAAGGGACTTGAGGAAGTGATGGATAGGTTCATTATCTTGATTATGATGACGTTTTACAGGAGTAAACATATATCAAAACTCATAAAATTTTCCACTTTTAATAAGTGCAATTTATTCCAATTAAATTATTCTAAAAAATGCAGACACCAGATTAAATCATGCATTCTTTCCTTTCTCCCCTTCTTACTAGTTCTGTATTCTAGTGAAGATACTCTATCCTTTCTAGCAGAGCATTCCAAGTCTTTCCTAGAATAGTTCTGATCTAGAGTTTTAAGCTTAAACATTCTTTATATCCCTTTAAAGATTTTATACTCTATCCCATATGAGGATGCCCATCTAATGCTATGCTCTCCTGCTTATTTTTGTTCCTTCAGTGTTTTCTTTTGAAATCCTCCCAGATTAATCACAAATGGCTTTTTCATACAGGCAGTGCAGTTTTAAGAAAGAGAAAGATGCTGTGATAAGAAAGACTGGTTCAAATTCCAATCTACCACTTGTTAGCTTTTGGGAAAATTACATAAACCTCTCTCAGTTTCAGTTTCTCAACATGGAAAGTTGAGAGGATGTCATTTTCTTAACTTTTCTGTAGGCCAAATGGAAATAATATTGAGATTTTTAATTCTTTTCCCTCCTTTCCGTTTCTCCGAATTTATTTGATACTTTCTCTGTGATTCTACAAAGGGAGACTTCTAAAAGTTTGTTTCAGATAAGGAATTAAAGGAAGTTTGTGGATCCTGCCCAAATGTAGGTCTGAATTTATGAATGAAAACTAGAACTCCCATAAACCAACCAGTCATTAAATAGAAAAACTACTGGCTTTTAACATTTCTTATAGCATTTTATGTACGCCCTTATGCTACTGTAAGCACACAGAACAGTTACTTAATTGATGAGCTTGAGTGAGTGAGAGAATGAAAATTGAATGACATATTGATGAATAGATTCAGGATAGAAACTTTTATCCGTGTAGTTTCTGGGTCAAATAGAAAAGCAGACTGATCATTATTTTACATTAGAACTCTTGCAGTATATAGAAACATTTTTCTTAGGTATTTCAACACCTTTCACAGAGTTAACTATTGAATATAGATGTCAATAAAAGAAGTGGTTACATTTTTAAACAAGTTAATTAGATTTCATCAATATTTCATCAGTATTTTCATAGCAATGAAAGGTTATTTAATTTTATTGGTGGGGAGTCTATTTAAATTAACACAAAGTAATAAAATTTTTGTTCATGAAATACTTGCACTCTGACAAAGAACTGTGAAAACAGATGAACTCTGAAGTCTCGGTGGCTAAACACAATAGAATTCTATTTCTCACTCAAGTTACATATCTAACACTGGTCAGCAGAGCAGCTCTGATCCACATAGTCACTCAGAGTCTGAGGATGACACACTCTAGCATCTCAGTACAGGACCTCCATATTTTTACATTAGATGTGAGAGAACAGAGAACCCATGCCCTCTCTTGTTTGCTCTTAGAAGTGTTAAAGACCATTTCTAGTCTATAGTCCCTTGGACAGAATATTGTTGGTACACAGTTCTCCTTGGGTATCTTATGTTTCTGCACATCTTGCAAACAGAGTTGACTTCTTTTGTTCTGGACTATCTCTCCAAAGATATTTGTACAGTGAATAGCTTTAGAAAGATACATTTCTCACTCTGGAGTGAGGCGCAGACATGCTTACATCCCAGTATAAAAACTTTGGGTTTCCTAAATTCAGGGTTTCCCTCCTTGTAATACAACCTATGGGCATCCATCAGGGACCATTTGTAGTGCCCTTATGGGACTTGAGGTAAGGGAAATTAATGCAAAAAAAATGCTGGGACTCTGGCTCTTGCTATTGCTGCAATAATCTTCACTTCTTCTCTGCTCTGGAGTCTTGTTTTCTTCCACCAGCATCTGTAAGACTGGTGATTGAACTTACTACCTTGTAGGTAGGGTAAAATTTCAGACCCATCTTGATTCCTGACAAATGTATATAATAAACATATCTTATACACAACTGAAAATGGTTAATAAGAACTCTAAAGATTCATTATTTAACAGATGTATGTACCTAGTATAGTGAGATATGATACCAGGTATTAGAGAATGTGAAGATAAAAAGATTGCCTTTGTACTTGGGTTTCTTATTGTCTATTTGGAAGACATATATGGAAACAACTATTACAATACAGTATCAGAACCATTGTAATAGAGTGATGTGCAAAATAAAGTGAGATTTTAAGAGTTAAGAGTGTCTCAGTCCCCTGGGAGGAGGCTTTACATTGAGGAGACAGTATTTTAACTGAAGTGTGAGATGTATACAAGTTCACCAGATAGTCATGGAAAAGGATAAGACTTCCAGACTGAGGGAAAATTATGACTAAAATCCCTGAGGTATGTCCTGTTTGGGGAATTGCAAGTTGTTCAGCATGGATGAAGTTTTAAGTGCAAGGAAACAGAGGAGGAATATGAAAAGTGTGGCTTGAGATGTAAGCAGACTGGACTGTGAAGGTTTTTATATGCCACACAGAAGACTTTGGTCATGGTCCTTTAGGCCATGCAGAACTATTTAGTTGCACTTTAAAAATAATAATAAAAGGAATTTGTGGTAATAAGACTTTCAAGAGGATTTTAAGGAGCAAATCTTATTCTTTATAGAATAATAATTTACTAAATTACTATGCTCACCTTCCTTTGCATATAAGGTCATTCTTTTATTGATGTTCTGAGTTACTTTCTATTTGCAATTAAATAACTTTTCTGTAATATTGCATATTGCCTTAAAGTGGACATTTAAACCTGTTTTGAAATAGCAACTACATAGCCAAGCTATGACACAGCTGTATCCTCAGAAGTGAGTTATATTCATTATATCCCAATGCTAGTGAGAAAAGGGTTGTGACATTTTATTAAATAAAATTATATTAACTCCTTTTTCAAAGGAGGCACAGTCTTTATTAATTCTATGATTGTTTTTTTCTCTTTTGGAAGGCTGATCTTTTAATTTAATTTTTATATACTATTGTGATAAAATGTATTTGGATTTCTTCTAATAATATTTCTGAAAAGACTTAAGATGAAATATAGTTGGCATTCATCTGTATATGTTAAATAGGTTAAATTCAACTTGGTGTTTCAAAAAATAATGTTTACATTTTCCTTCAAGATATACTGGGGGCTTTTCTCTTGAAGAATAGAGTTTTATGGGATGCCTGGGTAGCTCAGTTGGTTAAGCATTTGACTCTTGATTTTGGCTCAGGTCATGATCTCACAGTTCATGGGATCTAGCCCTGCATTGGACTCTGCACTGAGAGTGTGGAGCCTGCTTGGAATTACCTCTCTCTTTCCCTCTCTCTCCGCCACTCTTTTTGTTCTCTCTCTCTCTGTCTCTTTCAAAATAAATAAATAAACTTAAAAAAAAAAGAAGAGAGTTTTCCTTGAAGTAAAGTCAAACAGGTGCTGGAAACCCAGGGCATGCATATATTCCTGGTATTTGTTCAGGCACTTGCCAAGTCCATTCAAGAGTGACATACTGTCCTTTGCTGTTATTAGAATTTACAAATGTAAGGTAGATACCATTCTACATAGCTGCTGACCTTTCGGCTCTTTTTGTTACTCTGGGAAAAAAGAAGTAAAGGAAAAAAATCTATGAGAAGGCAGGACAAGGTATATCTTACAAAATTAGACTGGAGAGCCATGTTGGAGTCATAAAGGTGATGTCATAATATAGTAATCTCTTAATATAGTGTGAAATACTCTATTGACTCTCAAATGATGATTCATCCTGGAGCTTTACTTACATCCCATTAGAAGACTGTCTACCTGTTATGATTTTAAGAACACTACATGGGCGCCTGGGTGGCTCAGTTGGTTAAGCGTCAGATTTTGGCTCAGGTCATGATCTCACAGTTTGTGAGTTCAAGCCCCGTGTCAGGCTCTGTGCTGGCAGCTCAGAGCCTGGAGCCTGCTTCGGATTCTGTGTCTCCCTCTCTCTCTGCCCCTCCCCCACTCATGTGCTGTCTCTCTCTGTCTCAAAAATAAATAAAACATTAAAAAAAATTTTTTAAAGAATGCTACAAAGGACTTCCTGCCCAGCGATATAGTTTCCTAACTATTCATTGCTATATATTGGTAAACAAATCATTCCACAATTAGTGATGAAGTTTAAGGTACAGATATCCCTAGGTGAGGCATTTCATACGTAATATGTACCTGGGTAAGGCATTTTGTACTTAATATGTCCCTAGGTGAGGCACTGTATACTTACATTGTACTATAAATGCATTGTAAATGCAAATTTTGTTCATTATGGTAAGGATAAGTTACTTGGGTATCAGTTATATGAAGAGGGAGGGGATTTGGAAGATGCAATAAAGGGAAGGTGGAGATTCCAAAGACAAAATGATATTAGCTAATATTATTGAAGTTTTAAGGAAGTTTAAATGAGTTATCTCCTTTAACCCACCTCAACAACACTGTGAGGTAGTTACTATTCTTACCCCCACTTTAAAAATGTGGCAACTGAAGTACAGGGAAATCAAGTACCTTTTCCAAGGTTACATAATTGGTAAGTTGTTGACATTCTAGTCCAGACTGACACAAGTGCCTGCACTCTTAACCACCATCTTGTACTTCATTTATGTCACAATTTTGTGCATGTATCCTGTGATTGAGAGCTCCCTGCATGGCACAGAGTGGTTAGCCCAGCAAGCTACAGTCAATTTACCAAAGGAGTGGTTGGGTTTGTATAATAAACATATAAAATATTGTGAGATGATAGAGAAATTCCTTTGTCCCTTCACCAGCTTTCTAAGTTCTTCCTTCATTACTGTAAATAAAAAAAGATTCAGTAAATGTTTGAGTAAATAAATAACTTAAGAATCAAGGTTGTAGTTTGTGTTATAAGATATTGCCAACATACTTATTAAATTTCTAATTTCCTAGAGAAGAGCAGTACCTTAAGCTAGTATTCATATATTTCTCATTGAAAGAAGTAAGGGAAGCTTGATGGAAAAGGCTTTGCATATATGAAAAGAAAGCACTCTGGGGTAGAGGAGATATTCCTCTATTCATTTTTATCTCTTTTTTCCTTTTATGTGGGCCCAAAGCAAACTGGGTTATTACAGTGAGTTTTCCATTCTTCTATTCTTAAATTTTCCCTTTCTGTGCCAAGAAGATTCTTTTTCTCTAACCTAGGAACAGACCTACCTTCTACTTTGCCCCTTTTTAAGCTAAAGGGTGAGGGAAAAAGTGCTGATATGTCAAGATGTTTAAGAAGACAAGCTTTAAAGTCAAACTTGATTTGGAATCCCGAGTCAACCATTTGCATGACCTTGGGCAAGTTATTAATGATTTGGAAACTTAATTTCCTCTTCTATAAAATAGGTGTATCAAATGTGAGTAGTTACAGCTTTATGTAACAAAACTTTCGACTGTCAATGGGTTCATTTTCCCCACTCATCAATAAGCAGCTGCTGATTTGGGTGCACAAGCTTGAGGATGTCAGGGCCAGCTTCTCGGCCATTCTCTAGGCTGCTCCCCAATTCTTTCACCTCAAGGCAATAAATTGCTGCAATTCGAAGCATTTCATTGTGTTCAAAGCAGGAAGAAGATAGGAGTGGTAGTAATAGTATTGCTGTCTTTCTTTTTATGTTATCAGAAAAGCAAAATTACCTCTAGGAACCCAAATTTCTACTGCCAGAACTGTGTCATGTGGTCACTTCTACCTAAGGAATTTGAGAAAACAAGTATTTAACCCTCCCAATGGGATTCAAAAGTTGATGAGTGAGTCAAACATTTATGTTACAAAGGACAATAATAGAGTATACCTGATTGGTTAAATATTAAATTAGATGTTATATAAAGTGCTAATTCTATGCCTATTGCATAGAAGGTACTAAATAACAGACATCTTTAGTTATCATTGTCATTTCTTATATTATTTTTTTTACCATTACCAGGAAAGATAACACAAACCCTCCATAGACTCTCCTCTAGATAAAATCCAAAGTCGCAGATTCTGCTATGTCACAGGCTTTTTCATTTTCTGTCCAGGCTCATCTCTGGCAGCTGTTTCACACTTGGTACAGTAATACTAACTGCTTTAGTAAAAACTAACTGCTTGGAATTCTTTCCCATACAGACCATTCTGGTTCCTCTGCTCATTTGTGTCCCAATTCCTTTCCATTCTTATTGGCTTATTTTGCACTGACTCATCCTTTAAAACTTGTATAGGTTTTACCTCTCTGATGACTCCCAGCCCCACCCAAAGCGAGATGAGTGCCCCTCTTCAATACTTTCTAGTACACTGATTGCATCACTATTACAGACTTTACAAGAGAATAGGAATTTTCTTTTGATGGTCTCTTGTGTCCTTAGCACATGATTCTTAAACTCAAATAAATTCTATTGAATTTTCTTTAATCTTCATTGCCTTCTGCCCCAAACTCTTTATAAACATCTCTCTCATCTCTCCCCTTCCCCCCTCTCTCAAGGGTAATGATCACCTTTTCAAAAAATAATAACTGGATCATGATTTATTTCTTGGTGCTTTAGAAAATAAACATTTACTTGGCTAGCCTGAGCTCCTGTTGATTCTGACTGCCAGTAGCAAGGAGTTAAAAATGGAACTACCTACTCTAGCTAGAGAGAGAATCTCTGTTCTTTGAGCTTTCTGATAGTTCAATTGCCATGGAAACAGCCTTTCCCCTGTGTTAGTTCTTTAGGATTTCTTTTTTCCTTAAGTAATTTGGAGGACGGCCATGTTCTACAGTAGACTACTTCGTGGGAAAGATCATACTTGACATCCCTTTCCTTATGCTAAACTCTGCAGCAAACAGAAAAGCAGCATTCCTTCAACATACTACACTCCATTTTAAGGCTGAATTATTACATCAGGTAATTCATTTGATTAAAAATTAATTCGTGCTGGAGTGTGTATATGAAGTAAGAACAGAAATAAATTTCTAAATCAAAATCATTCAATAGCTGTTATTAATCTGTGTAGTTAGGCTATAGTCTTACTTTATATTTATATCAGATACAAGTACCACATCCTCTTACAGAGAGAGAATCAGCCTTCCATGATACTGTCCAGGGAAGGAATTCTCTGTCCCTTGAGAATCTCTGAGATGAAATACAGATAAGGTAAAGCTTTTTGTAGATGACTGAAGTTATGTTTTCAACTAGTTTGGGGGGACTTTTTCTCCTGAAATAGGAAGAGTCACAGGACTGTGTTAAAAGTTTTCACCGGATTTTGATCAGGGCAGAATGGCCATAATGGATTCATTTAAATTACAAACTTTGTTTCTATGGAGAAAGCTCTAGAATACTATGGTATATGCCTGAGTTTGCTAACAAAGGAATTAGAAAAATTAATCCCTCTCATTTTGTGAGACAGAGATCAGTAATAACTTGATTACAGCTGATTTAAAATGTGACTATTGGACTTTGAAGTTCCGCCTGCCATAGACAAACCTGCAGATTTGGCAAAGTGGGCTTCCGCTTCTGTAATTTCCATAGATTGAATAATTAGGATCTAATCATTTCTCTCTCTGTTAAAACTAATTTTTAGGAAATTATCTGAAACTTCATAATTTGAAGTCCAGATTATTGCTTATAGCTAGAGCATTGTCACTTGAAAAGAAATCAACATTTTTAGTTTAAACTGAAGTAAAATTTAGGTAGGAGAGAAGCAGCTATACTCTCCCTTAGCTATAGGTGATAATCATGCCTCTAAATTTGTGATGTTTAGAAATAGAAATAGACATGATTTATTATTAATTAATTAATTAATTAATTTTAAACATTTATTATTCTAAATTCACGTCACTCCAAAGGAAGTTTGGATTCTCATAGAAATGTGATAGCTTTTCTGGTCAATAATCCTTCTGTAAACAACAGATGGATTATTAAGAAAAAGGAGCTTATGGGGTTGATTAGAACAACTTTGACCACATATTTTGACAAATGAACCTATGGAGACATATTATAATGAGTGGTTTAGAAAGAATCTTCAGAGCTGAAATTCAACACCGGATGTAAAAACAGTCCACTTATCAAAGACTAAGTTTATCAATTACTAAATTAATTCTATAACAATTGCTAAAACATTGATTTTTTTCCAGCTTTGAGACATAATTGACATATTACATACAAAACATTAATTTAACTTTTCAAAACAAGTGTCATTCATTCAGCATTCAAAAAAAAAAAAACCTTTGCTTTTACACTTACTATGGTCCAGGTACTCTGCTAAATGTTAGGAAATAAATATGAATGCCTTACAGAGCCCATAGTCTAAGAGAGGAAACAGAAAAGGAAATAGTTGCAATAAAATGCAGTGAGAGTCTTGCCCAGAAGACTAAAGGCCAAAGTTCATTTTACACAAAAGAATCAGTCCAGGAAGAGATTCTTCTTTGTAATGTATCTTATCTACAGAAAATAGTCAATAAATGTTTTTATAGATGCTTATGATATTAGAACTAAGCACTAGTTTAAATCTGTTATTCTTTTTTTTTTTTGTTCTTTCTCACATTTCCAGGCTTAAAATAAAAATCGTTTTGAGGGATATGAAATACATATATAAGTTCTTTATAGGAGGCGGCAAGATGGCGGCTTAGGAGGACGCTGGGCTCACCGCACGTCCTGCTGATCACTTAGATTCCATCTACACCTGCCTAAATAACCCAGAAAACCGCCAGAGGATTAGCAGAACAGAGTCGCAGGAGCCAAACGCAGACGAGAGGCCCACGGAAGAGGGTAGGAAGGGCGGCGAGGCGGTGCGCGCTCCACGGACTGGCGGGAGGGAGCCGGGGCGGAGGGGCGGCTCGCCGGCCAAGCAGAGCCCCCGAGTCGGGCTTGCAAAAGCGGAGGGGCCGGGCGGACTGTGTTCCGACAGCAAGCGCGACTTAGCGTCTGGGAGGTCATAAGTTAACAGCTCTGCTCGGAAAGCGGGAAGGCTGGAGGACAAAGGGAGGGAGAGCTGCTGAGCCCCCTGACAACAGAGTTCAGTTTGGTGGGGAACAAAGGCGCTCGCCAGCGCCATTTCCCCCGCCCATCCCCCAGCCGAAATCCCAAAGGGAACCGGTTCCTGCCAGGGAACTTGCTCGCTCCGCGCAAACACCCAACTCTGCGCTTCGGCGGAGCCAAACCTCCGGCAGCGGATCTGACTCCCTCCCGCTGCCACAGGGCCCCTCCTGAAGTGGATCACCTAAGGAGAAGCGATCTAAGCCTGCCCCTCCTGCCCCCGAGCACCTTGCCTACCCACCCCAGCTAATACGCCAGATCCCCAGCATCACAAGCCTGGCAGGGTGCAAGTAGCCCAGACGAGCCACACCACCCCACAGTGAATCCCGCCCCTAGGAGAGGGGAAGAGAAGGCACACACCAGTCTGACTGTGGCCCCAGCGGTGGGCTGGGGGCAGACATCAGGTCTGACTGCGGCCCCGCCCACCAACTCCAGGTATACACCACAGCACAGGGGAAGTGCCCTGCAGGTCCTCACCATGCCAGGGACTATCCAAAATGACCAAGCGGAAGAACTCCCCTCAGAAGAATCTCCAGGAAATAACAACAGCTAATGAGCTGATCAAAAAGGATTTAAATAATATAACAGAAAGTGAATTTAGAATAATAGTCATAAAATTAATCGCTGGGCTTGAAAACAGTATACAGGACAACAGAGAATCTCTTGCTACAGAGATCAAGGGACTAAGGAACAGTCACGAGGAGCTGAAAAACGCTTTAAGCGAAATGCATAACAAAATGGAAACCACCACAGCTCGGCTTGAAGAGGCAGAGGAGAGAATAGGTGAACTAGAAGATAAAGTTATGGAAAAAGAGGAAGCTGAGAAAAAGAGAGATAAAAAAAATCCAGGAGTATGAGGGGAAAATTAGAGAATTAAGTGATACACTAAAAAGAAATAATATACGCATAATTGGTATCCCAGAGGAGGAAGAGAGAGGGAAAGGTGCTGAAGGGGTACTTGAAGAAATCATAGCTGAGAACTTCCCTGAACTGGGGAAGGAAAAAGGCATTGAAATCCAAGAGGCACAGAGAACTCCCTTCAGACGTAACTTGAATCGATCTTCTGCACGACATATCATAGTGAAACTGGCAAAATACAAGGATAAAGAGAAAATTCTGAAAGCAGCAAGGGGTAAACGTGCCCTCACATATAAAGGGAGACCTATAAGACTCGTGACTGATCTCTCTTTTGAAACTTGGCAGGCCAGAAAGAATTGGCAAGAGATTTTCAGGGTGCTAGACAGAAAAAATATGCAGCCGAGAATCCTTTATCCAGCAAGTCTGTCATTTAGAATAGAAGGAGAGATAAAGGTCTTCCCAAACAAACAAAAACTGAAGGAATTTGTCACCACTAAACCAGCCCTACAAGAGATCCTAAGGGGGACCCTGTGAGACAAAGTCCCAGAGACATCACTATAAGCATAAAACATACAGACATCACAATGACTCTAATCCTGTATCTTTCTATAATAACACTGAATGTAAATGGATTAAATGCGCCAACCAAAAGACATAGGGTATCAGAATGGATAAAAAAACAAGACCCATCTATTTGCTGTCTACAAGAGACTCATTTTAGACCTGAGGACACCTTTAGATTGAGAGTGAGGGGATGGAGAACTATTTATCATGCGACTGGAAGCCAAAAGAAAGCTGGAGTAGCCATACTTATATCAGACAAACTAGACTTTAAATTAAAGGCTGTAACAAGAGATGAAGAAGGACATTATATAATAGTTACAGGGTCTATCCATCAGGAAGAGCTAACAATTATCAATGTCTATGCACCGAATACCGGAGCCCCCAAATATATAAAACAATTACTCATAAACATAAGCAACCTTATTGATAAGAATGTGGTCATTGCAGGGGACTTTAATACACCACTTACAGAAATGGATAGATCATCTAGACACACGGTCAATAAAGAAACAAGGGCCCTGAATGAGACATTGGATGAGATGGACTTGACAGATATATTTAGAACTCTGCATCCCAAAGCAACAGAATATACTTTCTTCTCGAGTGCACATGGAACATTCTCCAAGATAGATCATATACTGGGTCACAAAACAGCCCTTCATAAGTTTACAAGAATTGAAATTATACCATGCTTACTTTCAGACCACAATGCCATGAAGCTTGAAATCAACCACAGGAAAAAGTCTGGAAAACCTCCAAAAGCATGGAGGTTAAAGAACACCCTACTAATGAATGAGTGGGTCAACCAGGCAATTAGAGAAGAAATGAAAAAATATATGGAAACAAACGAAAATGAAAATACAACAATCCAAACGCTTTGGGACGCAGCAAAGGCAGTCCTGAGAGGAAAATACATTGCAATCCAGGCCTATCTCAAGAAACAAGAAAAATCCCAAATACAAAATCTAACAGCACACCTAAAGGAACTAGAAGCAGAACAGCAAAGGCAGCCTAAGCCCAGCAGAAGAAGAGAAATAATAAAGATCAGAGCAGAAATAAACAATATAGAAACTAAAAAAACTGTAGAGCAGATCAACGAAACCTAGAGTTGGTTTTTTGAAAAAATAAACAAAATTGACAAACCTCTAGCCAGGCTTCTCAAAAAGAAAAGGGAGATGACCCAAATAGATAAAATCATGAATGAAAATGGAATGATTACAACCAATCCCTCAGAGATACAAACAATTATCAGGGAATACTATGAAAACTTATATGCCAACAAATTGGACAACCTGGAAGAAATGGACGAATTCCTGAACACCCACACGCTTCCAAAACTCAATCAGGAGGAAATAGAAAGCTTGAACAGACCCATAACCAGCGAAGAAATTGAATCGGTTATCAAAAATCTCCCAACAAATAAGAGTCCAGGACCAGATGGCTTCCCAGGGGAGTTCTACCAGACGTTTAAAGCAGAGATCATACCTATCCTTCTCAAGCTATTCCAAGACATAGAAAGGGAAGGAAAACTTCCAGACTCATTCTATGAAGCCAGTATTACTTTGATTCCTAAACCAGACAGAGACCCAGTAAAAAAAGAGAACTACAGGCCAATATCCCTGATGAATATGGATGCAAAAATTCTCAATAAGATACTAGCAAATCGAATTCAACGGCATATAAAAAGAATTATTCACCATGATCAAGTGGGATTCATTCCTGGGATGCAGGGCTGGTTCAACATTCGCAAATCAATCAACGTGATACATCACATTAACAAAAAAAGAGAGAAGAACCATATGATCCTGTCAATCGATGCAGAAAAGGCCTTCGACAAAATCCAGCACCTTTCTTAATAAAAACCCTTGAGAAAGTCGGGATAGAAGGAACATACTTAAAGATCATAAAAGCCATTTATGAAAAGCCCACAGCTAACATCATCCTCAACGGGGAAAAACTGAAAGCTTTTTCCCTGAGATCAGGAACACGACAAGGATGCCCACTCTCACCGCTGCTGTTTAACATAGTGCTGGAAGTTCTAGCATCAGCAATCAGACAACAAAAGGAAATCAAAGGCATCCAAATTGGCAAAGATGAAGTCAAGCTTTCGCTTTTTGCAGATGACATGATATTATACATGGAAAATCCGATAGACTCCACCAAAAGTCTGCTAGAACTGATACAGGAATTCAGCAAAGTTGCAGGATACAAAATCAATGTACAGAAATCAGTTGCATTCTTATACACTGACAATGAAGCAACAGAAAGACAAATAAAGAAACTGATCCCATTCACAATTGCACCAAGAAGCATAAAATACCTAGGAATAAATCTAACCAAAGATGTAAAGGATCTGTATGCTGAAAACTATAGAAAGCTTCTGAAGGAAATTGAAGAAGATTTAAAGAAATGGAAAGACATTCCCTGCTCATGGATTGGAAAAATAAATATTGTCAAAATGTCAATACTACCCAAAGCTATCTACACATTCAATGCAATCCCAATCAAAATTGCACCAGCATTCTTCTCGAAACTAGAACAAGCAATCCTAAAATTCATATGGAACCACAAAAGGCCCCGAATAGCCAAAGGAATTTTGAAGAAGAAGACCAAAGCAGGAGGCATCACAATCCCAGACTTTAGCCTCTACTACAAAGCTGTCATCATCAAGACAGCATGGTATTGGCACCAAAACAGACACATAGACCAATGGAATAGAATAGAAACCCCAGAACTAGACCCACAAACGTATGGCCAACTCATCTTTGACAAAGCAGGAAAGAACATCCAATGGAAAAAAGACAGCCTCTTTAACAAATGGTGCTGGGAGAACTGGACAGCAACATGCAGAAGGTTGAAACTAGACCACTTTCTCACACCATTCACAAAAATAAACTCAAAATGGATAAAGGACCTAAATGTGAGACAGGAAACCATCAAAACCTTAGAGGAGAAAGCAGGAAAAGACCTCTCTGACCTCAGCCGTAGCAATCTCTTACTCGACACATCCCCAAAGGCAAGGGAATTAAAAGCAAAAGTGAATTACTGGGACCTTATGAAGATAAAAAGCTTCTGCACAGCAAAGGAAACAACCAACAAAACTAAAAGGCAACCAACGGAATGGGAAAAGATATTCGCAAATGACATATCGGACAAAGGGCTAGTATCCAAAATCTATAAAGAGCTCACCAAACTCCACACCCAAAAAACAAATAACCCAGTGAAGAAATGGGCAGAAAACATGAATAGACACTTCTCTAAAGAAGACATCCGGATGGCCAACAGGCACATGAAAAGATGTTCAGCGTCGCTCCTTATCAGGGAAATACAAATCAAAACCACACTCAGGTATCACCTCACGCCAGTCAGAGTGGCCAAAATGAACAAATCAGGAGACTATAGATGCTGGAGAGGATGTGGAGAAACGGGAACCCTCTTGCACTGTTGGTGGGAATGCAAATTGGTGCAGCCGCTCTGGAAAGCAGTGTGGAGGTTCCTCAGAAAATTAAAAATAGACCTACCCTATGACCCAGCAATAGCACTGCTAGGAATTTATCCAAGGGATACAGGAGCACTGATGCATAGGGCCACTTATACCCCAATGTTCATAGCAGCACTCTCAACAATAGCCAAATTATGGAAAGAGCCTAAATGTCCATCAACTGATGAATGGATAAAGAAATTGTGGTTTATATACACAGTGGAATATTACATGGCAATGAGAAAAAATGAAATATGGCCTTTTGTAGCAACGTGGATGGAACTGGAGAGTGTGATGCTAAGTGAAATAAGCCATACAGAGAAAGACAGATACCATATGGTCTCACTCTTATGTGGATCCTGAGAAACTTAACAGGAACCCATGGGGGAGGGGAAGGAAAAAAAAAAAAAGAGGTTAGAATGGGAGAGAGCCAAAGCATAAGAGACTGTTAAAAACTGAGAACAAACTGAGGGTTGATGGGGGGTGGGAGGGAGGAGAGGGTGGGTGATGGGTATTGAGGAGGGCACCTTTTGGGATGAGCACTGGGTGTTGTATAGAAACCAATTTGTCAATAAATTTCAGAAAAAAAAAATAAGTTCTTTATAATTTGTAAACCATGATGCAAATATATGGCATAATTACAAACATTATTTGTCATATCTTTGAATGCAACCGTGCTAGACTGATTTTGGAGACTTGCCTACAATGATCGCTTTTTCTGGAGATATACAACAGGGACCAAAACTATTAGACACAATCAGGCAAGAGAAAGTATTTATGTAATAAATATAAATACATTTCTGGGAATCCCCTGCTTTTTGAATTGTTTTTTTTTTCTAAGATAGCCAGTATGCTTGTTTTTCCATAGCAAGGAGACTACTTCACCTCATCAATACTCAGCTTCTGTCTCTCCCTGTCTATTTCCCTCCCACACCTGTGCACACTCTCCCCACCAAAATACATAAACTTTAAAAAAACAAATAAATAAGTAAATAAATTTATTGTCTCTAAATCACAAACTTCATAGTCAGTCTTTAGATTCAAATCTTTGTAGTTGCAGAATACCCTGCTGATAATTTTTTCTGTGAACATTATCTAATATTAATTTCCCTTTTCCAAGAGTAGCACCAACTCAATCCCTCCTGACTTTATCATTTATGGACTTTAAACTTCATTGTGCACTTCTTGTTGAGTTCAGCTGCCTCATCTTACCCTTTGCATAGGGTAGCCACCCGAAATAAGTAACATTATTTTTGCTTTGAGAATATGTTAGAAAAGTGTTTGTCTCAAGACTGTTAGCTAGGTAGTCACTTCTATATCTAGTTATATAGCAGCCTTCTTAACCATTTAAGTGAATAGAATAAAAAAGCAGCCTCCTTTTATAAAGTGATCTGAATGATGTGATTACTGACGATAAATATAAAAGGAATAAGGTAGGTTGGAACAACTGTGGAAAGCTTCACAAGGGAGAACAAGTTTGAGATATCCTTTGGAGTATGTTGGTTCTTCATTCACAGCTCTTCCTTCTTTCCTCCCTTCCCGTAGCCATGATCCTGCCCTCCTTTATGACAGGATTATACGTACATGTTCCATTGATGTTGGGCTTAGTTATGTTAATTGCTTTCACTCTGAAATGTAGGCAGAAATGGTTGATTTAGTGCTAGTTCTGAACTAGGCCTAAAGAGAAATCGTGTGTTTCTTCTTACTTTTTTGTGTCTCTGCCAGTGCCATGAGAAGAGCATGTCCCAGTTCACTGACGGCTATAGAGTAAGTCATCTAGGACAGACTTGAACCTCTGGCAACTTGAAGCCAAACCCACCTGAGCCCAGCAGAGATCAGCCAAACCCAATTGACCTATAGACTTGTGAGAAAAAAAATAAGTATTTGTTGTTATAAGCCACTGAATTTGAGGGCTGTTACTTGATATTATGGCAGCACCACCTGACTAATGCTAACATATTGTAAGAAATGGTTAGGTCATGAACTAGTAGCCTCTTCCTTTCTGTTTCCACTGTTACTGCCTCCATTCAAGCTTTTATCCTGCCTCTTTGGATTGTTTTAAAAGCTTCCTATTTTTTCCCACCTGCATTAGTTAGGGTATCCCAATAGCTATTAGAAGTTGATGTAAAATTTATAGTGTTTCAAACATAATACAGGTTTACTTCTTGCTCACATTTGTACACTATTATCATAGGTACATGGTTTCCTCCTTCCACACAGTCTTTCAGGGGCCCAGACTGATGGAGGCTTGTCTGTTTTGTGTTGTTTTGTTTCGCATGTATCTTACAAGATACATGCAAGAAAGCCAAGAAAATGTAGCTTTAACTGTGGGGACAAGAAAAAAAAAATATTAACATTCATTATTATGAGCAATTTATTATCTCTGCTATGTCATGCTTATTTAACATGCTTTAATCTAGAGTTATTAGTCCTAAAAATTCAATGTGATATTAATTATCTGCTTAAAATCTATGGTCTTAGTTGCCTGCAGTTTCAGCATCAAATTTAGCATATTATTTCCATATTAACAGTTTCTGTTTTCATCTAGTACTAACACTGAAGAACACATGAAGCTGGCATCTGTTTGATTAATTCAGTACATAGTCCTGTCATACCAAAACATTAACAAGCAATCTAGAAGTTACCTACACTTTCATGGGAGAGGTAGAGGTCATTCACTGAATGGCAAACAACTCGATAAATACCCATCACAGTTTTCATTCTCTTCTAGTCTTTTGTCAGCTGTGTGACCATTTATGGGCTTTTTTATTTTTTAATCCCTCCCAGCATGAAGGACCTATAGCTTCCCAGTTCCTCTGTTCTATGCCTATAAGTCTCTTTATCCATTCCCTTTCTTATTTATTTATACTAAACTAAATATACCAAACATGCATGGTCATACTCATCAACCCATTCAAGAAAATAATAAAGACTTTTCAGTTGCTGTTTCCACCATCCTCAGAAAGCAGTGAGGGATCACAAATTATATTTTCCCATGATACAAGCAAGACCTCTGTGTTTGGCTCATTTCCCCTTTTAAAAATTTTATCTCCATCTTTTCCCCTTCATGCCTCCTATATTCCAGTCATGCTGACCTCCTCACCATGTCTTGAACACATTTTGGTTTCTTCCTATTTCTGGAGCCTTTATAGAGAGCACATTTTCTTCCCAGAAGCCTTTTTCTTCTACTCTGCATGTCAAGATCCCATAAATATGTTAAGGGCTACTTCAAGTATCTCCTTCACTGGGGAGTCTTCCCTACCTTTATTCCACTGCCCAACCTTCATAGAATTCGTTGTTTTTCTGTACTCTTGTAAAATTCTGTACACGCCTCTGCTGTAGTATTTATTATATTGTTTAATATGTTATGTATCTAGTTCACCAGAATAGAGACCTTGTCATCTTTGAATTCTTAGCATAGTACCTAACATGTAGCTTGAAACACAGTTTCTCAGTAAATGTTTGTTGATGCAAGAAAAACTTGTCCGAGAGCTGGAAACCTGGCCAAGAGACAGGAGGCTCTCAGTTCATGACCAAAGGTTTAGTAACTAGTCTGGAACGCAGAGCTCTCCCATGAGGGAAGCCCTCAGAGTAACTTTAATTCTTTGCCCCAAAGTGCTATCATTGAAGGGAAAAAAATTTGGAGCATTTTAATATGCTAGTTTCCAACAACTTCTTAAATTACACTTTCTGTGAAGAGAAAGCTGAAGGGACGAGGAGATTGAGAGAAAGGAGAATACTGAGCCAGAAGCTAAGGACATTCCAGAAATGTTACAAGAGTTAAAATGTGTAACTTTCCCCCTCACTTATGGATTTACATGCATTTAATATAGCTTGACCTATTGAACCTATCTTGGGTTTCCCTGTGGAGGCTGTCTCTTTCAGGCCAAATTATCTGTCTAATGTAGTAGATAAAGAAATAATCATATATCCCTACCAGTTCAATGACATTTATGAATTAATAAAATAATCCAGGACCTAAATTTTCTAGTGTAACAGTAACAGACAGCAGCATGAATCTTTGCACAGAAGAACACTTAGAATGTGTTGTCAGTGTCTCAAGTTCCTTTCTTATCATTTTGGCCTTAATATTGAAGCTGACCAGAAATAGGTGAGTAAAATAATATCCCCTAAGTCTCTACAGAGCAATTATGATACATCCTCCAGAGAATTAGGCAATAGAGACATAGACAGGATATGAGGAAGCCCTGTTAGGCTAACTGGAATGGGAGTTAGTCAGAATATTACTTAATGTAGCTTTTGCTGCTGTATACAAATAAATTTCCAAATCTTAATCGTTGAACACAAAAGTGTATTTTTTCATCATGTTGGGCAGTTCACCTCCAAATAATGATTAAGGGATAATGTTGTCCTGACTTTCTTTCAATGGCTTCTCCCATTGTGACTCTGGAAAATTTAACATAGGATTCCCAAGATTGCCCTGGGGTTGCCTCCATCCAGAAGTGAGAAAGGGAAAAGTTCATAGGGAATCTCGTATGGCAGTTCTTACAGGCCATGTCTGGAAAGGGTGCATATTACTTTTGTGTCCATTCCTTTGGCAAGAAGGTTTACACAAGGCCACACCTAAGTCCTAGTAAAGCTAGAAATGTGGTCAAAGACTATCCTTTCAGGAATAATTTTTATAGTGTGTTATGAGAAATGTAGTTGAACTATTGTAAGGAGAAGGAAATAAGTATGGCAGACAATGTATAACCCATTGATAAAATAAACATGGTGTAAAAAAAAAAGAATAAGAAAAACTTAGCCAATCCTCATTTATGTGGACTACAGATTTATAAATTTGCGTACTTACTGAAATTTGTATGCAACCCCCAAATCAGACTTTCAGTGCTTTCACAGTTATTTGTCGATACGCACACAGCCGCACAATGTTTGAATCACCCAACTATGCACATTACTAGCTGAGGTTGCGTAAGGTGATGACCTGCTGTCATGTTTCAGCCCTCATATTATAAACAAGTGTGCTTTTCACAGTCTATTTAGTGCCATATTTTTTTCATGTTTTTCTTTTTTTTTTCTTCTTGGTTAATTTTGTTGGTGATTTCACCTGTTAAAATGGCCCTCAAGCATAGTTCTGAAGTGCTACTTAGTGTTCTAAGCACAGGAAGGCTATGATGTGCCTTGAGGAGAAAATACATGTATTAGGTAAGCTTTGTTTAGGCACAAATTACAGTGCTGTTGGCTGTGAGTTCAATGTTAATGAGTCAACAATAAAATAAGTCATCAGCAAGTAAATAAGATATCTTTAGACAGAAACTCACATAAAACAAAATTGCATATAGACTGTTTGACCTGAGGCTCACAAAACCTAACTTTGTATTTCTTCTAGGGGCAGTGGTTCAGTATTTGTGAATTCAACATTGAATTCATGTTCATGGTGACTTTATATAACATAAGTGTCATAAATAACAAGAACCAGCTCTGTGTGTGTGTGTATTTTTCTTTCCCTCTTATATTTTTTTGGTCAGCCACTGCCTGTTGCCTATCTCAAAAGGCATTCCCTACTTCCCCCTGATGTCATGGTTTTGTATACTAACAAGACCCTGATTTTGTTCACATATCAGGCAGAGTAACTTGATCATAGCTACAATTAGCCCAGTACCAAGTTTTACTTAACGCAGTTCTAGCTGACAAAATATAAGGAGTCTGTTTTGCACTGCCTTCCATTTTCTCCTACCTCCCATATTGTATGAGGAAGTGTTCCAACCATTTCGCAACCATGAGATAAAGGCCAAGAGAACTCTCCAGATATTAGCTTAATTGAGCTTCTAGATCAATAACAGCAACTGCTTCATATTTGTGCAGAAGGTAAGTCCCTATTTTTAAACTATTATCAGTTTCTTCTTTTCTTACTTACCAGAGTGCTTATGGCCAAAAGTATTGCTACTTACTCACATAATATTTAATCCATTCAACAAATGCTTGCTAAGTGTTTACCATATGCAAGCACTGTTAAAATCATAGATATTCATAATGAACAAAACATATAAATTTATACCACATGAATAGGAAAAGATTTTTAAAAAGGATGAATTTATTTCATATGCTTATTGGCTATTTTTATATCTTCACTACAAACATCTGTATTCAGAATATTTGTCCATTTTAATTGGTTCTTTGTCTTTTTAAATTATTGAGTAAGACATGTTGTATATTCTAAATAGAAAACCCATCCCAAACATACGATTTGCAAACTTCTTCTTTCATTCTGTGAGTTGCATTTCTTGAGAGGCATTCTTTGAACTCCAGTAAAATGTTGAATAGAAGTAGGGAGAGCTGGCATCCTTGTCGTGTTCTTCATCTTAAGGAGAAGGATTTAGTTTTCACCATTTAATATGTTATTAGCTATAGGTTTTTATTTTTCTATATCCATAAGTGATATTAAAGTTAGTAGTTTATGAAACTATAATATTTATAGTCATGTAAAAGGTCAGTAGTTTTCTTATCTTGTGAGGTTTTTGATTAGATTTCATACCAAGTTGAGAGCAACCTCAAAGAGTGAATTGGGAAGTGTCCCTCCTCTTTTTTAATTTTTGAAGAATTTGTGAAAATAATTATTAAAATGTGTCTTCAAATGTTTGGTAGAATTTACTAGTGAAGTAATCGGGGCCTGGGCATTTCTCTATAATAGGTTTTTATATTATTAAATCAATCTCTTTACTTGTTCTAGATCTATTTAGAATTTTTCTTTTCTTCTGGAGTCAGTTAGAGTACTTTATGTCTTTTAGGAATTCACCCATTTCACCTAAGTCATCTTATTTATTTGGCATGTAACTATTCATAGTATTTCTTGATAATCTTTGTTATTTCTGAAAGGTCAGTTTAATAATATTTTCTTTATTTTTATTTTTATTATTGAAGTGTAGTTGACATACAATATTACATTAGTTTCAGGCATAAACATAGCAATTCAGTAATTATGTACTCAATGCTCATCATGATGAGTAGTCACCACCTGTCACCATACAATGTTACTACAATATTATTGACTATATTCCTATGCTGTACTTTTCATCTTTGTGACTTATTTATTTTATAACTGGAAGTTTATAATACTTAATCCCTTTCATCTATTTTGCCCATTCCTCCAATCCCTTTCCTTTTGCAAACCAACAGTAGTGGTCCACATTCCAAGCACCACTTATTGAAGAGACTGTCTTTTCCCTTTTGTATATTTTTGTATCTTTTGTCACAGATTAATCATGAGTTTATTTCTGGGCCCTCTATCTTGTTCTGTAGATCTATGTGTCTATTTTTGTGTAGTACCATGCTGTTTTTATTACTACAGCTTTGTAGTATATCTTGAAATCTGGGATTGTGATACCTCTAGCTTTATTCTTTTTTCTCAGGATTGCTTTGGCTATTTTAAGGGTCTTTTGTTATTCCATTCAAACTTTAGGATTATTTGTTCTAGTTCTGTGAAAAATGCTATTGGTATTTTGATAGGGATTACATTAAATCTGTATTCTCTTTGGGTAATATGGACACTTTGACAATATTAAATATTCCATTCCATTAAAGAAATTGTGGTTTATATACACAATTGAATACTACGTGGCAATGAGAAAGAATGAAACATGGCCTTTTGTAGCAACGTGGATGGAACTGGAGAGTGTTATGCTAAGTGAAATAAGTCAGAGAGAGAAAGACAGATACCATATGTTTTCACTGTTATGTGGATCCTGAGTAACTTAACAGAAGACCATGGGGGAGGGGAAGGAAAAAAAAAGGTTAGAGAGGGAGGGAGGCAAACCTTAAGAGACTCTTAAAAACTGAGAATAAACTGAGCGTTGATGGGGGTTGGGAGGGAAGGGAAAGTGGGTGATGGGCATTGAGGAGGGCACCTATTGAGATGAGCACTGGGTGTTGTATGGAAACCAATTTGACAATAAATTTCATATTTAAAAAAAATAAAGTATAGTCAAATACAAAAAAAAAATATCCCATTCCATGAGCATGGTGTGTCTTTCCATTTGTTTGTGTTATCATTAGTTTCTTTCGTCAATGTCTTATAGTTTCTGGAATATAGCTTTTTCACCTCCTTTGTTAAATTTAGTCCTGATTATTTTATTCTTTTTGGTACAATTGTTAATGGGGTTGTTTTCTGATTTCTCTTTTTGCTACTTCATTATTAGTATACTAAAAATGCAACATATTTCTGTATATTAATTTTGTATTCCACAACTTTAAATTCATTTATCAGTTCTAATAGTTTTTTTTGTGGCATTTATAGGATTTTCTATATATTGTATCATGTTGTCTGCAAATAGTGACAGTTTTATTTTCCCTAACCAATTTGGATGCCTTTTATTTTTTTCTCTTGTCTGATTGCTGCAGCTAGGTCTTCCAGTACTATGTTGAATAAAAGTAATCAGAGTTGATATCCTTATCTTGTTCCTGATCTTAGAGGGAAAGTTTTCAGTTCACACCATTGAGTATGATGTTAGCTGTGAGTTTTTCATAGATGGCCTTATTATATTGAGGTATTTTCCCTCTAAAATCACTTTGTTGAGAGTTGAGAGTTTTTATCATGAATAGATGTTGTATTTTGTCAGATGCTTTTTCTGCATTTATTGAGAAGATCATATGGTTTTTATCCTTTCTCTTGTTGATGTGATATATCACATTGATCGATTTGTGAATATTTAATCATCTTGCCTCACTGGAATAAGTCTCACTTGATTGTGGTGAATAATCCTTTTTTATGTTTATTTATTCATTTTTGAGTGAGAGGGATAGAGAGCGAGCAGGGGAGGGGCAGAGAGAGAGGGAGATAGAGAATCTCAAGCAGGCTGTGCTCTGTTAAATGCAGAGCTTGGCGTGGGACTGGAACTCATGAACCATGAGACCATGACCTGAACTGAAATCAAGAGCCAGATGCTTAACTGACTGAGCCACTTAGGCACCCCAACTTGTGGTGAATGATCCTTTTAATGCATTGTTGAATTTGATATGCTAATATTTTGTTGAGAATTTTTGCATCTATATTCAAGGATTTAGGCCAGTAGTTTTATTTTTATCTATTATTATTTTTTTGTAGTGTCTTTGTCTAGTTTTGGTATCAGGGTAATGCGAACTTGTACAAGAAATTTGGAAATTTTCCTTTTTCCTGTAGTTTTGGAATAGTTTGAAAAGAATAGGTATTACATCCTCTTTAAAAGTTTTGTAGAATTTGCCCATGAAGCAATCTAATCCTGGACTTTTGTTGTTCGGAGTTATTTTATCACTGTTTCAATCTCGTTACTAGTAATTGCTCTGTTCAAGTTTTATATCTATTCCTGATTAGTTTTGTAAGATTATATGTTTCTAGGAATTTATCCATTTCTTCCAGATTGTCCAATTCGTTGGCACATAATTTTTCATAGTATTCCCTTATAATTCTTTGTGTTTCTGCATTTTGGTTGTTATTCTCATCTTTCATTTCTGAATTTATTTATTTATTTGAGTCTTTCTTTTGTTCTTTATGAATCTGGCAGATGGTTTGTCATTTTGTTTATCTTTTCAAAGAACCAGCTCTTGGCTTCATTGATCTTTTCTATTGATTTTCAGTCTCTATTTCATTTATTTCTGCCTTAATCTTTATTATTTCCTTCCTTCTACCAATTCGGGGCTTTGTTTTTTCTTTTTCTAGCTTCTTTAGGTATCAGGTTAGATTGTTTCTTGAGATTTTTCTTTTTTTTCAGTTAGGCCTGTCTTGCTATAACATCCCTCTGAGAAATGCTTTTGCTGCAACCTAAAGATTTTGGACTACTGTGTTTTTACTTTTGTCTCCATATATATTTTAATATCCTCTTTGATTTCTTTGTTGACTTATTGGTTGTTCAGTATCACGTTGTTTCATTTCCATATGTTTGTGCTTTTTCAGTTTTTCTTGTAATTGATTTCTAGTTTCATACTGCTGCGGCGAGAAAAGAAGCTTAATATGATTTCAAACTTCTTAAATTATTGACACTTGTTTTGTGCCCTAACATCTGATCTGTCCTGGAGAAAGTTCCATGTTCACTTGAAAATCATGTTTATTATGCTATTGTTAGGTGGAATGTTCTGTATATATCTGTTAGGTTCATTTGGTCTAATGTGTTGTTCAAAGCCACTGTTTTCTTACTGGTTTTCTGTCTCAATGATCTATGCATTGATGTAAGTGGGATGCTAAAGTTCCCTACTATTATTGTATTATTGTATTCTCCCTTTCTGTATGTTAATGTTTATATATTTAGGTGCTCCTATGTTGGGAGCATAGATATTTATCCTCTTCTTAGATTGATACCTTTGTCATTATTACACAATGCCCTTTTTTGTCTCCCGCTACAGTCTTTGTTTTATACTGTTTTGTCTGATATAAACATTGCTACCTTGCCTTTTGTTGTTGTCTCTCATTCAGCAGGCTGCCTTTTAGTTTTTTGATTGTCTCCTAATTTGACCTCTGTGGGCTCACTTTTCATGGGGCTCTCTGTGATTCTTGGACCTGGATTTCTATTTCCTTCCCCAGATTAAGGAAGTTTTCAGCTATTATTTCTTCGAATAAGTTTTCTGCCCCTTCTCTCTTCCCTTCCTGGGATCCCTGTAATGCAAATGTTATTCATTTGATGTTGCAGAGTTTTCTTAAGCCATTCTCCTTATTATTCTTTTTTTCCCCTTTTTATTATTCTTTTTTTCTTTTTGCTGTCTGGCTTGGTTGCTTTTTGTTACCTTGTCTTCCAGATCACTGATCCATTTTTCTAATCTACTATTTTCTAATCTACTATTGATTCTTTCTAGTGTATTTTTTATTTCAGTTACTGTATTCTTCAGCTCTGTTTTTTTATATTTTCTATCTCTTTGTTGATGTTCTTGTTTAATTTGTCCACTCTTTTCTCAAAAGTGGTGTGTATCTTTATAATCATTACTTTGAACTCTATCAAGCATACTGCTTATCTCCATTTCATTTAGCTCTTTTTCTGTGACTTTGTCTTCTTTGTTCGTTTGGGATACACTCCTCTGTCTCCTCATTTTGTCTAACACTCTGTGTTTGTTTCTTTGTATTAGGTAGTTCAAATATGTCTCCTAGTCATGAAAGTAGTGGCCTTGTGTCAAAGAGTTCCTGTGATGCCCTGTAATCCGATGCCTCCTGGTCACCCTACCAGACACTCAAAGGGGTATCTCCTGTGTGGGCTTCATGAGCCCTCCTGTTGTGGCTGAAGCATGATTGCTTTGGGATCACTGGTGGGTGAGGCAGGCACTTTGCCTAGCTGTCTGCAGTTAGCCTCTGTGACAGCTGCAGGCACACCAATTATCAGAGCTTGCTCCCTCGGAAGTTCCTGGCTGCAGGAACTCTGGGCATGCTAGTGTTTGGGGTTATTTCCTCCTCTCCATGGCAGAAGTCACTTAGGAGGAATAATGGTCCTAGTCCTGGCCAGGGCTGCCTGCTGTTGTGGAAGGCAGGGACCACTTTGGGGGTGCCTGCTGCCTGCTGTAGGTTGGGTGGAGAGGGTCTGCAGAGGAACACCAGAGTGGGGCATGCCATACTAGCAAGGTTGATGGAGAATGTTAGAACTGGTTCCCATAAGCATCCCATTTTCTAAACTGTGAGAAGGCAAGAAAAATGGTACCCACCAGCAATTTTGTTTCTGGAGAAATCTGCAGATCCTTGCTCCTCTAGCATACATCCTGACTAGTTAATAAATGCCCCATGTGCTTTTCTTTTTTTATTAAATTTTTTTAACATTTATTTATTTTTTGAGAGACAGAGACAGAGCATGAGTGGGAAAGAGGCAGAGAGAGAGGGAGTCACAGATTCTGAAGCAGGCTCCAGGCTCTGAGCTGTCAGCACAGAGCCTGCTGCGGGGTTCGAACTCATGAATAGCGAGATCATAACCTGAACAGAAGTTGGACGCTTAACTGACTGAGCCACCCAGGTGCCCTTGCTTTTCTTTATTTAAAAAAATTATTTTTTAAGTTTTTATTTTGTTTTAGTTCCAGTACAATTGACAAAGTGTTAAATTCATTTCAGATGTACAATATAGTGATTTGACAATTCTGTACATTACTAAGTCTTAATTAAAATAAGTGTACTCAATCCTCTTCACCTATTTCATACATCACCCCACCCACCTCCCCTCTGATAACCAATGGTTTGTTCTCCATATACCCCAGGTGCTTTTCAAACTGCTTCTTCTGTGCTGTGTTTCAGGCAAGGTCATTTGGTGTGCTGGCCCTTTAAGGGCAGAGATTAGGTTTTCTATCACCCTTCAGGTCTCCCAGAGTTAAGCCCTGCTGATTTTTAAAGCTCCTAGAGTTAAGCACCACTGACATTCAAAGCCAGACTATGGGGTCTTATCTTCCCAGTGTGGGTCCCCAGGGCCCAGAGTGTCAGGTGTGGATCTGATCCCCTGGCTCCTCCATGCTTGTGATGGCCCTCCCATTTGTGGTTAGTTGACTAGGGGTCATCTCCACCCCACCTATCCTTTTTGATGTGACTTTCTCCCTGTAACTAGCTGTGAGTGATCTGTTCTGCCCTTCTTCAGGTTGTTTTCAGAATTCACTTCAATAAATGTAGATGTTGCCTCAGTATGTCCACGAGATCCTCCTACTCTGCCATCTTATTCATTACTTATTTTTGTTTTGGCTTTAGTTGGCTATTCTTTTCCAGTGTCTTAGGTGAAAATTTATTTTATATAATTTAGGTCTTCTTTTAAATGTAGGCATTAACCACTAAAAATGTACCTAAATATTGTTTAGGTGTGTCTCTTGAGTTTTGGTGTGTTTTGTCTTCATTTTAATTCATCTTAAAATGTTTTAAATCATCAGTGTAATTTATTCTTTGACCTGTTGGTTATTTAGGAGTGTGTTGTTTAATTTGCACATATTTGTGGATTTCCCAAATTTCTTTCTGCTCCTGATTTCTAATTTTATCTCCTTGTACTCAAATTCACTTCATATAATTTCATCCTTTTTAATCCTTTTAAACTTGAGGCATATTTTATGGGCTAGTGTATGGTCTATTCTAGAGAATGTTCCATGTGCACTTGAGAAGAATGTTTATTCTGCTGTTGTTGGGTGGAATGTTCTGTAGGTATCTAAGTCTAGTTAATACACAGTGTTGTTTAAGTCTTTTATTTCCTTGTTGGTTATCTATCTAGTTGTTCCATCCATTATTGAAAGTTAATACCCAGCTATTGTTGAATTTTCTACTTTTTCCTTCAGTTTTGTCCATTTTTGCTTCACATGTATTATGGCTCCTTGTGCATATCTGATGCATGTTTCATTATATATGGTTATAATTGTTATCTAATCCTGTATAATTGACCCTTTTTATCATTACAAAATGCTTCCTCCTCTCTCTAGTAACATTTTTTTTAATTTTAAAGCCTTTTTTTTCTGATATTAGTGTATACATTGCAGCTTTCTTGTGGCTCCTGTTTGCATGATACATCCTTTCCCATTCTTTTACTTTCAATCTATTTGTATCTTTTAATCTAAAATGTCTCTTGTAGAGAGGAGTTAAGAGGAGAAGTAGGGGGACTATGGGTTTTCCTTCTCCCTCAAATACAACTGTATTGAGGTCAGATTACTTAGAACACCCAGTAAATAGATCTGCGGAGCCACAAAAGGATCTTCACAACTGGAGGAAGACAGCTTGGCAGATGTGAAGTGCATGCATCTTTCAGAGCTCAAACCCTGAGGTTTTGGAAGTGTGTCTTCTCTTAGCAGAGCTAGGCACCCACTAAACAGACTGTTGTACCCACTCCTGGGGAGGAGAGAGCTGGCCCTAGAGTGCATAGCTCAGTGTAATGATCTCCAGGGCACACTAGAAGAGAGCAGTCCCCTTCCTGGAGGACTTTTGGAAGAGGGTTTATTGCCTCCCCAAGGACAAAAGACCCTGCAGGTGCCAGCCAAAAGCCTTTCATCAGCAAGGTGGAGAAACTTTACTCCGGAAGAGGGGAGCAGATCTGTGCCTTGCTGACCCTTTAAGACTTTGAGTTTTGAATCCCAGCCATACACCAAAAATAAATAAATAAATAAATAAGCCACAAGAGAGTTGTGGCGCAAGTTGAGCTGGCTTCCCTCGCTAACCTGTCAACAGTTGGTGTTGAGATCACTAGTCTGAGGACAAGAGATTGGGGTGTCAACATTTTCCCTCCAACATGGTAGGACTTCAGAGAGTAACACAATGACCCCCAGCGGAGGCAAGACCCACTTACAACAAACCTGCCCCTCCTTGCCTAGCAATTGCTTCTTTACTGGGGCAAGACTGACACTTAGCCAATGCGGCTAGCCTCTCCTCCAGACCAGCGCAGCCCCCAGCCCCCAGACACCAATAGAAAACTCTTTTTTTTTTTAACCTCCTTTTTTTTCTTTTGGAATCAGGCTCATAGTTTCTGACTTTTTTTGTCATTTCCTGTTATCTTCATTTTTTTCTTTGATCAGGCTTTTTTATTGTTGTTTTCATTTTCCTTCTTTTCTCTTTTCTTCTGCTTTTTCTTTTTTCCCCTCCTTTTTTTCCCCTTGGAATCAGCCTGATAGTTTTTTGATTCTGTGTTTGTTTGTTTGTTTGTTTGTTTTTGTTTCTGTTTCTTTTTCTCCTTTTATGGGATCAGCACCCCCCCCTTTTTTTTTCCAGGATTACTTCAACAAATGAATTAATAAAGCACGCCTAGTTAAACATCCAAACACTTCAACGCTGCAGTCGGGGAGGAGCTCTGCAGAGGCCTGACCAGTGGGAAAGAACAGCAGAGTGCACACAACATACACCAGAAACACCTCCTGGAATGCCAGGCCCTGGGCAATGTATGACCCCTTTTTAATATAGTAGTGCTGTCAGATGCAGGAAATGTAACAAGCTTTTAAAACATGCAAAAGACAGAAACTTAGCTAAAATGACAAGAGGGAGGAATTCTCCCCAAAAGAAAGGTCAAGAAGAAATCACAGCCACAGACCTGCTCAAAATACATATAACCAACATATCTGAACAAGAATTTAGAACAACAGTCATAAGACCACTAGCTGGACTTGAAAAAAAAAGCATAGGAGACACCAGAAAAAACCTTTCTGTAGGGATCAAAGACCTAAGAACTAGTCGGGATGAATGAAAAAAATGCTATAACTGAGATGCAAAATAAAGTAGATGTAGTTATAGGATTGAAGAAGCAGAGGAGAGAATAGGTGAAATAGAAGATAAAATTATGGAAAATAAGGAAGCTGGAAAAAAGAGGGAAAGGAAGTTACTAAATAATGAAAGGAAGCTTAGAGAACTAAGTGATTTCATGAAACAAAATAATATTTGAACCATAGGAGTCTGAGAAGAAAAGTGATAAAAAGGGGCAGAAGGATTATTTGAACAAATTATACCTGAGAACTTCCCCAATCTGAGAAAGCAAACAGGCATCCAAGAGGCACAGAGAACTCCCTTCAAAATCAACAATAACAGGTCAACACCATGACATACCATAGTGAAACTGGCAAAATACAAGGATAAAGAGAGCATTCTGATAGCATCTAGGGACAAAAAGTCCTTAACCTACAAGGTTAAACCCATGATGTTAGTAGAAGATCTGTCCACTGAAACTTGGCAGGCCAGAAGGAAGTGGCAGGAAATATTCAATGTGCCGAACAGGAAAAATAGGCAGCCAAGAATACTTTATCCAGCAAGGTTGTCATTCAGAATAGAAGGAAAGATAAAGACTTTCCCAGACAAACAAAAACTAAAGTAGTTCATGACCACTAAATCAGCCCTACAAGAAATATTAAGGGGGACTCTTTGAGTGGAGAAAAATAGGCGCAAAGATTACAAAGGACCAGACAGCAGCACCAGGAACACCAAATCCACAGAAAACACACTGGCGTTACATTCATATCTTTCAATAATCTGAATGTAAATGGACTAAATGTAAATGGACTAAAGGGACTAAATGGACCAAAAGACTTAGGGTATCAGAATGGACTAGAAAAAAAAAAAAGATCCATCTCTATACTGCCTAAAAGAGACTCATTTTAGACCTAAGGACACTGGCAGATTGGAAGTCAGGGGATAGAGAAACATTTGTCATGCTAATGGAGGTAAAAAGAAAGCCAGAGTAGCCAAACATATGTCAGACAACTAGATTTTAAAACAAAGACTGTAATAAGAGATGAAGAAGGGCATTATATCATAATTCAGGGGTGTACCCATCAAATAGAGCTAACAATTATAAATATTTATGCCCCTGATATAGGAGAACCCAAATATATATCAACTAATCACAAACAAAAGAAACTCATTGATAATAATACCATAATAGTAGGAGACTTTACTACCCCACATACAACAATGGACAGATCATCTAAGCAGAATATCAAAAAGGAAATAATGGCTGTGAATGACATACTGGACTAGATGGACTTAACAGATATATTCAGAATATTTCATCCTTAAGCAACAGAATACACATTTTTCTCCAAGGTACATGGAACATTCTCCAGCATAGAACAGATACTGGGTCACAAATCAGCCCTCAACAGGTACAAAAAGATCCAGATCATACCATGTGTATTTTCAGATCACAACACTATGAAACTTGAAATCAACCACAAAAAACATTTGGAAAGCTCTCAAATACATGGAGGTTAAAGAACATCCTACAAAAGATGAAGGGGTCAACCAGGAAATTAAGAAGAAATTAAAAAATACATGGAAGCAAATGAAAGTGAAAACACAACAGTATCTTTGAGATGCAGCAAAGACAGTCCAAACAGAAAGCACATTGCAATTCAGGCCTATCTCAAGAAGCAAGAAAGGTCCCAAATACACAACATAACCTTACACCTAAAGGAGGTAGAAAAGGAGCAGCAAATGAAGCACAAAGACAACAGAAGAAGGGAAATAATAAATGTTAGAGCAGAAATAAAAGATATAGAAAGAAATGTATATATATACATGTATACAATGGGATACTACTCAACGACGAAAAAGAATTAAATATTGCCATGTGCAACAATGTGAATGGAACTAGAGTGTATGTTGATAACCAAAATAAGTCAGTCAGAGAAAGACAAATATATGATTTCACTCATATGTGGAATTTAAGAAACAAACAAGATGAACATAGGGGAAGAGAAGGAAAAATTAGATAAAAACAGAGAGGGAAGACAACCAAAAGAGACTCTTAAATAGAGAGTACAAACTGGGGTTTCTGGAGGGGAGGTGGGTAGGGGGATGGACTAAATGGGTGATGGGCATTGAGGGGGGCACTTGTTGGGATCAGCACTGGGTGTTATATGGAAGTGATGAATCCCTGGGTTCTACTTTTGAAATCAACACTGCACAGTATGTTAACTAACTTGAATTAAAAAAAATAAATTTAAAGTATTAATGAATTAATTAGATGTCTCTTGTAGACAGCATATAGTAGGATCTTGCTTATTTATTCAGTCTATGCATTTTGATTGGAGTATTTTATCTATTCATATTTAATACTGTTATTGATATAGTTGCCTGAACATTGATATAGATGTCTAAAGTGATTTTTTTTTTTTGCTTTTTGTCTGATTCTTTTTTCCTGGTCCTTTTTTTTTCCTTTATTGCTTTTCTTGCATGAAATCAGTGTTTCTAGTATAACATTTTAATTCCTTTCATTATTTTTTACTCTATGAGTTTTTTTCTTTTTTAGTGATTTCTCTAAGGCTTGCCATATATATCTTAACTTATCAGAATCTACTTCAGATTTATATGAAACTAATTCCAGTGGAGTAGAGAAACATTATTTATATATAGCTCTAGTCCTTTTTCCCCTTTTGCTGCCATTATGGTTGTACATATTACACCTATATATGTTACCAATCCTAAAATTCTTTCTTACAATTATTACTTTAAGTGTGTCCATTACAGAAGCTGAGAAAAGAAAGAAGAGAACGTACATATTTATAGAATTAAAATGTTGACCTTTGTTTACCATTTGTTCCTATGAATTCAAGTTACCATCTGGTTTTATTTCCTTACTTCAATACAACTTTGGTTCTACCTACATCCTTTTAGCTGTTATTGTCAATGGTTGCATTTCTATATGTTATAGGCTCAACAATATACATATTCATTTATAAAGTTGCTTTTTAAGTTAGTTAAAAAGTACTTTTTTATAGCTTCATTATTACCTTTACCAGCACTCTTTGTTTTTCCGTATGAAATCTTGCCATTTGCAACCATGTTGATTGAACTAGAGGATATTATGCCAAGGAAAATTAGTCAGAGAAAGACAAATATATCACTTCACATATGAGGACTTTAAGATACAAAACAGATGAACATAATGGAAGGGAAGCAAAATTAATATAAAACAGGGAGGGGAATGAAACATAAGAAAGTCTTAAATATGGAGAACAGAGGGTTACTGGAGGGGTTGTCGAGGGGAAATAGGCTACATGGGTAGAGGGCATTAAGTAATCTACTCCTGAAATCATTGTTGCACTATATGCTAACTAACTTGGATGTAAATTAAAAAATAAATAAATTAAAAACTGCAAAAAGAAAAAAGAAATCAAATTAATTACTATCTGGGGTCACTTTCCTTCAGCATGAAGAACTTCCTTTAGTATTTTTTGTGAGAGAGGTCTGCTACCATCAAATTATGTCAGTTGTTGTTTATGTGGGAATGTATTTATTTTGCTTTAATTTTTGAAAGATCATTTTGCTGGATGTTAAATTATTGGTTTACTTTTTTTTCTTTCTTCTCATTTAATATATCTTCCACTGCCTTCTGGCCTCCATTATTTCTGATAAGAAGTCATCTGTCATTCATATTGAGTTTCCCTTTTGTGGATTAACTCTTGTGTTCCTTCAAGATTTTCTCTTTGTTTTTACATAGTTTGATTTTGATGTGTCTGCATGTGGATCTTTTTCATTTTATCTGACTTAGAGTTTTTTTAATTTCTTGGATGTTTAAATTAATATTTTTCAATGAATTTGGGGAGTTTTAAACTATAATTTCCTTGACTATTCTGCTCCATTCTCTCTCTCCTCTCTTTCTGGTACTGTCATTATGCATATGTTTATGTGCTCAATGGTGTCCCATATTTATCAGAAGCTCTATTCATTTTTCTTCATTATTCTTCAGACTGCATAATATCTATTAATCTCACTTCAGGTTCACCAGTTCTTTCACCTCCCAGTTCGAATCTACTTTTCAGTCTCTTTCAAGAATTTTTCATGATAGTTGTACTTTTGACTTTAGTCTTCCTATTTGGTTCTTTTGTAGAAGCTACATCTTTTATTGAATTCTTTATTTAATAAAACATGGTCACTATAACTCACTATAACTTTACCTCTTTGAGGATGATTTCCTTTAGTTCTTCAAAAATAGTTATAGTGATTGTCTTGAAGTCTTTGTTATGTTTGACATCTGGACTCTGTCATAGGTATTTCTCTTGCCTGCCTTTTCCTATATATGAATCATACTTTCGTTTCTTTTAATGTCTCAATTTTTATTGAAGGTGGACATTTTAGGTAATATATTGTAGCAATTCAGACATGATTTCCCTCCATCCTCTTTTGGGCTTCTTTATGTTGATGTATATTTTCATTTACTTGTTTAGGGACTTGGCCAAACTATTTCAGTGAATTCTATTTACCCTGCAGTGTGAAACTTCTAATGACACTCTACAGAGGGTACAGCCTTGGGCATATGCACAGTCACCCTGAGATGACAGTGGCTTTGGAGGGTTCTCTTTGACTATCTCTTTCCATGATCTTTATTGTTAAGTTGTCTGTTTCATATGATACGATATCACACTCAGCTATTTGGCTGACTATCTCTTTCCATGACCTTTATTGTTAAGTTGTCTGTTTCATATGATATGATATCACACTCAGCTATTTGGCTACATTAATTTCAGGCAGATTGCTCTCTTTTTTTCCAAGAGAATTTCTAGGCCATAAATTGCTCCATAGTTAGATTAAATTACATTTGGGGAAGGGTAGTTTTTGAGACCAGTGTGAGGTTTTTTCTGCCCAAAGAAGGTTCTTATCTGTCTCTTTTCCTAGTTCTCTCTGGTAAACTAGCTGGTGTAATGTTTACTTTGTTGCTTTTATAAAACTATCAGCCTCCTCTTAACTTCTTACCATAAAAATCCCCATTGTTTTCAAGAGTTCCCTTAGGCTTGAATTTCCCCATACTGTTTCCAATAAAGCCAAATATTTTGGTGATAGCTTTAGAGCTCAATGCCTCTCCCATTAAGAAAAATTTCTGACCCACTACTTCATGTATGCTCTACTGTGACAGTGTATTCATTTCCTAGGGCTGTTATAACAAAGTATCATAAACTGTGCAAACAACAGAAAATTATTGTCTCACAGTTCTGAATATCAGAAGTCTGAAATCAAGTTGTCATTAGGGTTGTGAAGGTTCTAGGGAAGAATTTGTTCTGGGCCTCTCAGCTAGCTTGTACCTTGGCTTGTGGTAACATAATTCTAATCTTTATACAGTATTCATTCTGTGTGCCTATGTGTCTGTCTCTTCATATGGCATTTTTTTATAAGGACACAAGATATTTTGTATTGGGGACACCCTAATCTCATCTTAACTTGATTATGTGTACAAAAACACTATTTACAAATAAAGTCATATTCACAGATACAAGGGATTAGGACTTCAGTATATCTTTTGGGGGGATGAAAACCCCATAAAGCAAGAGAATTTAGGCAATACAGTCTATAGGGATCAGCATCTGAGGGCACAAAGCAACAAGAGAAAGGTAGAGAATGGACCTGGTGGAGGAGGATAATGGTTGATGCAAATGGAGACTAACCAGCCTGTCTTTTCTAAGAAATTGTTCTTATTCCTATTATAAATTGGCATTTTGTGTGCTTATTCTTCTGGATGTGAAAAGTTGAGGACAATATTGTCTCTTTAATCAAATCTCTACCCTACAGGTTACTGCTAAAGTGGCTAACTAGCTTATCGAAATGACACCTCTGCCTCTTCACTTTACAATTATAATAATTAGTTATTGCATGACTACTCACTAAAGAACTAAAATTTATTGAGTACTTACTATGTGCAATGGAATACAAGGCTCACTTATTCAATTCTCTTAATAATCCTGTGAAATATCCCCATTTTACAGCTAAAGAAACTATAGCAAAGAGAGAACAACTTCAGTGTCCCCCAGTTAGTAAGTTGTACAGCTGAGATTTGAACTGTGTTCTTTATGGTGCCAGAGTCTATTCTATTTCCTATAAACATGCTGCCTTTCTGATTATTGATCTCATAGAACAATGACCAAAGGATGTTCATGATAATTCAGTTAATAGGTCTTTGGTTAGAACCTTATAATATTTTATATGTTGATAGCCATTGTGGAGAACATAAAAGAATTTACCAAAAATAACTCATTGCTTCTGGAGGCATGTAATCTAATTTTTAAAAATAACTTAAATAATGTAACACTATATAATTAAGTCCCAGAATAACATTTTTGAGTTATAAATGCTGCTAGAAGTCAGAAATCAGTAAGGACTTTATATAGATGTAGATGGCTTCATGGAGATTGAATAAGTTATACAGAGGAACATTTTAGGCAAGAGATCTACCATTAGTGAGCATATTCAGGCAGGAATGAGTGTAATATATGTAGGGATAGAGAGAAGACAGTCTTGTGTAGAAGAGAGAAGTGGAATGAAAGAAAATAGTGGCCATAAGTACTCAGGAAAGACCTCAGACCTCAAACAGCTGATTAATATGTCTGAACTTGGTTTGTTAGGCATTACAGAAATATGGAAGGTATTGTATAATACTGACTTTAAAAAAAGTGATTTACTTAAAATAAACTTGCCAAGGCCATGTGGAAAGCCAGAATCAAATATAGGGGTTCATTTCTTTGGTTCAGAGATGCTAGCCAAGGGTTATCAGTATGCATTCCCTAGCTAGGTCAGTGCTATAGACCTTGAGAGCAGCCCTTGCTGCAGGCAGCCTTTATGCTTCTACTTATGAGTTGGAAATACCCTGTCTTTGGCCACTTCCTGGATCTATGATACTAACCTGTGTAAGCCATAATGAGAGTGGTAGAGTTTACAGATGCACATTTTCAGGGATTTTATCACTCTTAAGGAAACAGTTTAAGTGAATTTTGGCATGGACTTGTGAAGAGCCAGGCTCTCTTTTAATGTTTAAAGTATTAATTTTTAGCATTTTGGAGGAAAAGGTGCTTTGCAATTTGGATTGATTCTGTTTATGACTGCTTTGGTTTTATTCTAAGTGTCTGGAATACCTGCTCAGAGATTACCATCTTGAGGGCTCAAAAGGCCCAAAAGACCTTACCACAACTGGCAGCTCTATCAACATCCAGTTGTGGAAAACATAACAGGATTCTGTCACTATTATATGTGTTTATATCACATGAAAAGGTAGCCCAAAGTTATCACTCATACAGCATTGGTAAATTCGTCACCATATGTGGTTTTCCTCAATTGCTGATGAAGTACCTCCTTTAGTGACAACAGCAAAGGATAAAGTTCAGACTCTTAAACTTGTATTCAACATCCTTTATAATGCTTTTCTTGCTTTCTTTTTACTACTTACCTACAGGATTCCCTGCTCTGATCAAACAGCCCCATTGCCCAAACTTTTTACTTTCTCACCATTTAGAGATGGTATTTATTCTATCCTTCTATTTAAATGCTACATAACCTTTAAGAGACAGTATAAATTCTGGTCCTCCTTGAGGACAGCTTCATAGAGATTGTGGGCAGTCTACTGTGTATTCCTATGGTGGTGTTCTCAATATAGGATCTATTTTACATGTTGATCCAGGTTCCCCTGAAGAATCTGTGTAGTGTGTGACATTTATGACTTTACTACAGTACTTCATCATGAGTGGCTGGTGTGGTAGGAGGGGAGTGAAGCTAACTAGGTTAGGCTAGCTGACCAAGATTCTCAAACTAAACTTTTTTGATCTTTCCCCTGGCCATAGAAAAATGAGCTTCTCCAAGTAAACATAACTTTTCCACAAATGCCTAGTCTTTCTAGAAAGCTGCAGGGAGCTAGCAATATGCTCCTGTTTTTCTGCCTGATATTGTAGTTTCTGCCAGATAGTATAATCTATCCTAACGACTGTGCCAGCATCATGATTACTATTATAGTACTCTTCTTGGTGATCCAGATTTCTTTCAGCAGGAATGGAAGATGCTCCCACTCTAACCAAGAATGATAAGCAAGAGGTACATATGCTGACCTAAGGCCAGTAAAAACTAGAAACTTCCATCAGTCATTTAATCTCCATGATGACTTAAGAGGATATTCAACTTTTATTTCCTATCTTTTCTCCCCTCACACCCTATTATTTACTCCATACTTTGGGTTATAATGACTCAGAATTGTACTACACATAGAAAGAAATGGGATGCTGCTGTTTTATGAATGCTTCTGGGTGAAATAGGTTTGGCGTGTGTCTTGCCATGTGACGTGTCTTGCCACCTGATGTTGTAACTGGTTTATAGGAGATGCTGCTTTTGAGATTGAAATCATTACAGTCTTTTTCCTATGGCCTATACAGACAGCGAATCCAGTACCTTAATGAATGGGACACAAGTATCTAAAAGACCTCAAAAGCCAAATGCCATACAGTCTCATCTTTACCAACTAATAAGCTAAAATGTAGATATAACATTTTTCTTTTTTGATTTAAAAAATTTTTTTTTCTGTCTTGTGACAATATGCTGTTAGGATGGTAGAAACACATGCACATTCAACTCTAAACTCTCAGGGAGGTTTGATACTTAGTTTTGGAAAAGGCCCATCAAACAATCACCACCAGCTCATCATGTGCTATGAAGCATCGGGCCTGGTAATTGGAAAACACTCGAAGAGGTTAGACTATACATAAATATTTGTAGCCTGCTGGGGTGTTTTCCCAATTGTAAAAATGTTAGAGAAAATATGAAGAAAATGTGCACCATTTGCTTAGAGAAAGAATGCTTTATATTCTATGCCAATGTCTCTTTCTTTTACTTTCTTACTTTTTTTTAGTACTAGGAATTAAAAATATTTGGTGCGGCCTTAGGTAGAATATGATCCAGTGACAAAATATAATTGTGAATTTGCTTAGCTTCTAATCTGTTTTAACTATTTTCTTTACCTCTGTGCACAATTGGCTCCTGGGTGAAGAACCTCACTTGTTACCACCCACCTTCTTGATTGGTATTGACTAAATCATAATATGGGTCCTCCTGGGGGATCTTCTGTTGAGTAAAGTTATTTCCTTTACTGGATCCTTCCCAGTATGGTGTCTGTAAAACATTCTGAATTTTTTGGTTGTTATCAAAACAGTCTCCTAAGCCCACGGTCTGGGTTCTGATTTGGATTGGAGAGTTGCAGTTTCATAAGGATCAAATGAATGTGCATTTCTGGAAGGAAGGAACATTTTTTGTGGTCACGGCAAATGCCACTGGACATCACCAGTCTTAGACTTAGGGGCATCTGAGAAGAATGTGATATTTTTCCATATTTTAGCTTCTTACTTTTTAAAGCTAGGTTCCTTGAGTCAGTGGCATGTTCTTATGCTGGAATGATTTTTCGCTTAGTGTGCTTATAGATATTCTTGGTCATACTTCAGCCCCCAGTATTTGGGAGTTCCCTGAATTAACTGCGTATACTGACTCTGGCCTATGTAATTGTTGAAAATGAGAAATTGGATGCAGATGTATTGCAGTCTGAGCTCAGATTCAGGCACTACTCTCAAAGTTAAGAAAAGGACAAAGGGAGGGTATGCATAAAGACAGTTCACCAAGGATCAGGCTGCATCATTTCTTCTGTGTCTGGTTTAATGAATCTCAGGATTTTCTTGAAAGAAATAAATGGAAATTGTGGGGGAAAGCATGGATGATTTGGTGGTGGAATAAGGAGAAAGGAATAAAAATAAATGAGGATGTAGATTAATTTGGTAGTGGATCAGGAAACTTTGGTGGAAGATACACATTTCTAAGAACCTCTTTTTGTGTTATTTGTTTTGAAACAATTTCAAACTGGGAGAAAAATTACAAAAATAAAAAAAGTTCTATATTTCCCTCATCCAAGTTCTCCAAATGTTAACATTCTACCACATTTGTTCTCTCTCTCTCTCTCTCTCTCTCTCTCTCTCTCATCCTCCAGTGTGTATTTTTCAAAAAACAAGAATACTCTCCTACATAACTAAATGCCAACATCCAAAGAAATCAGTAGTCATACAACACTGTCATCCAGCCTACAGACTCTATTTGGATTTTGCCAACTGTATCAATTGTATCTCTTGTTCCTTTCTGGTCCAGTGTTTCTATGGTTTTAATGATCTTGACTTTTAAAATAGTAAGGACTTTCATTTTGAAGGGTATTGCTCAACCTGGGTCCATCTGATGTTTCCTTGGGACCAGTGTCAAGTCCTGCTTTCTTGGCAGAAATATTACAGAACTGATGCTGTGCTCTTCGTAATGTGTGACATTAAGGGTGTGCACAGTATCTACCCATCCCTCTACAAGTGAGGCTAACCTGATCACCAGACAAGTTATTGTCTGCCAGTTTGCTCCACTGTAAAGTCACTATTTCCCTTGTTGGTAATACCCCAAGTATTTGGGGTAGGAGGGGGTATTCTAAGTTTATGCTAATATCTTTACTACAGCAAAGCTTCATCTAGAAGCCTTAGTATCCATTCAAGAATCTCTTCTGAATAAACCACCACTGTGTTGCCAAATCTATCTTTATTATTTGGCACCCAAAATAAGGTATCCCTTTGTATTAGTCTGGCTTCTTCAGAGAAACAAAGCTTCTGTAAACTGAATATTTGTTTCCCCCCCAAATTCATATCTTGGAACCCTAATCCTCAGTGTGATAGTATTTGGAGTTGGGACCTTATGGAAGTAATTACAGTTATATTAGGTCATAAGGGTAGGGCCTTCATGATGTTATTATTGCCCTTATAAAAAGAGAAGGGTACATGGGATCTCTCTCTCTCTCTTTCTCTCTCTGTACATACCAAGGAAGGTCATGTAAGGACATTACCAGGAAGAATCCCTAAGCATGAACCCAGCCATGCAGGCATCGTTATCTCAGATTCCTAACCTCCAGTATTCTGTTATATCAGCCCAAACTGATTAAGACAAGAGCAAATATATGTAAAGAGGCTCATGTGGTTATGAAGGCTGAGGAATTGACTCATGTGGTTGGTTATGAAGGCTGAGAATCTGCCTGATGATCTGCAGTCAGCAAGTTGGATACCCAGAAGAGCCAATGGTATAAGTTCCAGGCTGATTTCTAAGTCCTTATAACCAGAAGAGCCAATAGTATAGTTTATAGTCTAAGTCTGAATCCAAAATCAGGAGAAGACCAATGTCCTAGCTCAAAGACAGGCAGAGAAAGTGAACCTTCTCTATTCTGCTGTTTTTATTCTAGTTAGAATAACAAATTGGAAAAAGCCAATACACATTAAGGAGGGCAATTTGCTTTATTCGTTCTGCTTATTCACATGTTCATCTCATCCAGTAACACCCTCACAGACACACCCAGAATAATGTTTAACCAAATATCTGGGTACACCATGGCCAAGTCAAGTTGACATATAAAATTAACCATTGTAAGTTCAACCCTTGTCATCTTGGAACCCATGAACATCTTAAACCATATTGAATCCCCAAATAAAGACAATAAAATTCCAGCTAACATAGTACACCTGTCCTGCATACAGCCAAAACCACACTAACCCCTTACCCAGAAGAGGAGGTAAAGTCCTTGAGTGATGTTAACTCTTCTCCTTGATAACTATTAATTTAAATACAATACTTAACAAAGTATTGCTATGCAAAGCCAACAATACTTAATTGCTATGATATAAACTCAATAAATCTTCTGAGGGCCTAAGAGAAGGAAGAAAAGAAAGATTTTATATACAAACATATTCATAACAACATAAGGAAAAACTCATGACAAGTCCTCATTTCTATAACTGTTCACATGGTTGTGGTTGATATTTACAACTAACTTCTTTCCCTATGCAGTTTGTATTACTTTTGCTATCAATAAGCACCTCAACTGGTTATGGTTCACTACCTGATGGAGTGACTCAAACCTTCATCCCAAAGAGTCAAGTTTATTAGTAAGTCCTCCCTGGATTGGGTTGTAGTTTTCCAGTGACCTTAATCACAGGTAATGGTAATACTTAGAAATGCCCTGATGTATCTTGCATTACTGCAAACATACTCTTGCTTATCTCCATTGTGTATTAACAGTCCAATTTTTCTTTGGTAATCAGGATTAGTCACCCCAGACAGCATAGTAACTGCCTATTCTTTACCTGTTGATTCACAGGCATGCGAAAACCCAAAGGGGCTAGATGATAGTCTTCACTGCCAGTTCAGTGGAATCATTATTGTGTCCCTTGGTAGAAGCATCTCTCCCTTTGTAACTATGACCTCTAGGCTAGCAAAGGATAATATCATGGGAAGAAGAAGCAAAAATTTTGGTAGTAGGTCACTTGAGGTGATAGAAGTGCGACTCTAACTTCCAACTCTTGACTCTTAGACCCATGTACTGCGGTGCTGACTCAGAGTGTGTGTGTGTGTGTGTGTGTGTGTGTGTGTGTGTGTGTATCTCCTTCTGGAGAACCTTGCCCCAGCCCTGCAAGTATTGTCTGGTGTTGTAACTGAGTCTTCAAAAAGCCATTTCACCATTCTATCAAAACAGCTGTTCAGAATAGTGAGAAAGATGGTAAGGACAGTGAATTCCATAAACATGGGCCTATTGCCACACTTATTTTGCTTTGAAGTGAGTTCTTTGATCAGAAGCTTGCTATGTGGAATACCATGATGGCAAATAAGGCATTCTGTAAGTCCACAGGTGGTTGTTTTGGCAGAATCATTGCATACAAGGAAGGCAAATCCATATCCAGAGTGAATGTCAATTCACATAAGAACAAAATGCTTCCTTTTCATGATGAAAGTGGTCCAGTGTAATCAACTGCCACCTAGTAGCTGGCTGATTACTCCAGGGAATAGTGCCATAGGGGAAACTTGGTGTTGGTTGTTGATGCTGCCAGATTGGACATTCAGCTGTGGCTATGGTGAGGTTGACCTTGGTAAGTGGAAGTCCATGTTGCTAAGTCCGTGCATAACCTCCATCCCTACCACCATGGCCACTTTGTTCTTGAGCCTACATTGAGTGATGACAGGAGTAGCTGGGGAAAGAGGCTGACTGGTAGCCATGGAATGAGTCATCCTATGCACTTCATTGCTAAAAATCCTCCTCAGCTATGGTCACTCTTAGGTGAGCATTCACATGGGACATAAATATATCTTCATGTTTTTTTCCCTATTCAGAGGGTCTTTCCACATATATCTTCCCTAAATTTCTTTGTTACCAATTTTGTAACCATGTTCTTGCCAAGTCCTGGCCTTCCAGTCAAATCATTGCCTACAGCCCATGAATCAGTATATAATTACATACCTAACCATTTCTCTTTCCAAGCAGAGTGAACAACCAAGTGCACTGCTCAAAGTTCTGCCCCCTGGGAAGATTTCATTTCACCACTATCCTTCAGGCAATATCCCAGAAATGGACTATAATGCTACAGCAGTTCACTTTCTGATGGTACCTGTATGTCATGCAGAATCATCTGCAAACCAGACCCAAGTCTTCTCTTCTGTTAATTGAATGTAAGGATTGAATGAGGTCATAGGTACAGGTTGGGTTAGTGAAGTCAGTGTAGCAGGAATGGGAGCATGAACATTTGAGCCACTTATTCATTTAACTTATTTGTGCCTTCAAGGCCTCCTTGAGCCATATCACATATATACTACTTCTATTTGATGATGTAATGCTTCTGTGTATGCTCAAATTTATGTCTTGGTGATTCAGATAACACCAAGTTCATAACCCAGGTTGCATAGTAATTTGATGGCCCACATGACTAGGCATTCAGTCTCTACTACTTTCTCAAAAGGGTAGTAGTTTTCTGTGGAGAATGGTAGGACTTTGCTCCAAAATTCTAAGGGCCTATAGTGTATTTCACCTATACGGACCTACCAAAGGCTCCAAACAGTATCTGTATCTGTCACTGACACCTCAAGCACCATTGGATTTGCAGGATCATGGGCTCAAGTGGCAGAGTAGCTGGCATTGCAGCCTGACCTGTTATAGAGCTTTCTTTACTAATCACAATCAACATCAAAATTAGCAGCTTTTCGGTTCACTCAGTAAATGGGCTGAAGTAATACACTCAAATGAGGAACTGTTGCTTCCAAAATCCAAAGAGGCACAATAGGTGTTGTGCCTCTTTTTGGGTTGTAGGAGGGGCTAGGTGCAACAATTCATCCTTCAATTTAGAAAGGATATCTTGACATGTCCTTTACCATTAGACTCTTAGAAATCTCACTGAGGTAGAACCCCTGAATTATTGTTGGATTTATTTCCTTCTCTCTGTTATGCAAATGTCTTACCAATAAATCTAAAGCACCTGGTACTTCTTGCTGACTAGATCCAGTCAGCCTAAGGTCATCAGTGTAACAAACCAGTGTGATAATCTTGTGGAAGGGAAAGGCAATCAAGATCTCTGCAAATTGAATTATGACACAGGGCTGGAGAGTTGATAATCCCCTTACGTAAGACAGTGAAGGTGTATTGCTGTCCTTGCCAGCTGAAAGCAAACTTCTTCTGGTGGTCCTTATTGACTTGTATGGAGAAAAAAAAGCATTCGTATGCCAAGTAAAAGTATATGTTAATTTGCTCAAGCAACGAAACCACATCTGATACAACAGCTGCAATTGGAATCATCACCTGGCTAAAATTATGATAATCCATGGTCATTCTCCAAGATCCATCCTTCTTCTATGTAGACCAGACAGATGAGCTGAATAAGGATGTGGTGGGAATCACCACCTCTACATCTTTTAAGG